>NC_133654.1:150927494-151231864 GCF_009905375.1 Apium graveolens | reverse complement strand
TTGCAGTGAGCTTGTAGAAATATTTAGACTTAGAGGTTTGAGGTTGAGCAGTTTTTGATGAGGTTGAATGTGAAGGTTTAGCAATTGGTATTTGGATATTTAGGATTTGGAGGGGTTGTGAGGTATCATTCTTTTGTCTTTGCCTCCTTCCACCCCTCCTTTGAGTCTCAGATCCACTTTTCTTCTCCTTCTCTTTCTCACTATCACTTTTTCCACCAATTGCCTTGCTAGATTGACTTGAGTTTGAGCCAGAAGGGTTTTGACCATGTTTCTTCTGCTAATCATCACCCAAGTCATCTTTGTTGATTTGAGTTTTAGGCAAATTGGCTTCAGGGTTATCAATGTATCTCCTCAGAATCTTGATCATAGCTTCATCTTCACCAGTCTTCAATTTCTTACTTTTTAGCCCAGACTCAAGCACCATTATCAGTCTTCTTTTGGCCATGACACAATTTTTAGGTACTTGGAAATGTTTCAGTTGCTTGGTTGTAGAGCAGATATAGTACACCCCTTTGCTTGGATGTAGATAGGCTTCTGGGAATGCAGCTTCATGAGCCTTCTTCAACTCTGCTAGTAGCATTTTCTCTTCATTGGTTATTATCCTGACCTTGTTAATCAAAATATCCACCTCAGATGCTCTTCTAGAAATTAGATAATTGATATTGACTTGCATACATCTGTCTACACCAGAATCATTAAGATTGATCACTATCCTTTTCTCCAAAAACTGGTCCTTGACTGGGATCAGCAGCACCCTGATGTAATTGATAGTCTTTTCCAAGGTCTTTTTGTAAGTGAAGAAGTTGTTGTTGAGAGAGTTCCTTAGTCCAGTGATCAAATTGTCAAACTCTTGTGTCATTCTTGGACAGTGGGCAGCCATAAGGAGCCTCTCTTGTTCTAGACCTTGTACTTGACTTTTGAGTTTTGATTGTGCTAGCCTTGCATCTATCTCCCCCTTAGTCTTGGTGACAGGCATTAGTAGGGGAGTAGGATTCTCAGGTCTTACAGCTTCAGGAAATGCTGACAGTGGTATGTTGAGTTTTCCCATAATGGCTCCCAAAGCACCTGTATTCTCCATCTGTAAATGCTTATGGGACTCCACTAGGGCCTGAATATCATGCTGTTGACTCTCAACCAATATGGTTAGAGCTTTGACTTGTGAAGATAAATCTGAGTTGGAAGCTTGAAGTGAAGAAATTTGAACTTGAAGTTCTTTTATTTGAGGAGGAGAGGTAGTGGAGACTGTTGTAGCTGAGAAGGACCCAAAGTGTTTATCACCAGCTTTTCTGACACCCTCCATGAGAAGAAATGAAGGCTCATACCTAACAGTATGCATTTGATTTAGCTTGACCCTGGTATCATTTGAATTTGTGATATGAGCTTGAACTTGTTCACACAGGGCCTTGAAAGAACTCTTCATATTTGACACTTCCTTCTCCATGGAGGCCAGATTCATCCTTGACATTTGCTCAGTAAAAGACTGGAATTTATTCTTGATGTCCTTTTGAGAAGGCACAATGTCATCCATCTTTTCCTTGATTAGCTTCCTGATTTTATCTTCATGTCCAGTCAATTTTACTTCAAGGGCCTTTCCAAAGAGATGGAAAGCCTTGAGTTGAGCTTTGTGCACATCTATGATGGCATCATAGACTTCAGGAGGAGTGAGAGATTTAGCATTGCTTTCCATGATAATTATGTACTCCCTCCTGAATCTAGCCAAAACTTCATCCATTTCTGCCACATGGTCATCAGACAACCAGGCATCTACATTGCCATCCTCTTCATCCTCATCTACTATCTTCTCCTTCTGTTGTTCAACCTCTTTATTGAAGCATAGCAGTATAGCTTGATAGTCCTGGTTCCCCATGTCTGAAGTGAGCAATTGCTGAGAGAGATTGGCCAAGCCTGAGATTTGATCTACCAACATATCATCAACTGTAGAAGGCTGAGCTTCTATATCTTGTAGCCATTGAGCCATGACATGTGGTTGGATGGATTGAGATGTGGATGGCTGTTGAGAAATGTCCAGATTACCACCTGTGACTGAAGTCAAAGTTTGACTCACAGATAAATCTGTGGTTTTGACAGTTTGTTGTTCACCACATGTAGTGGGAACCTCTATTGGAATTGGAGAGGATTTGACTGGGTTACTGTCATGTACACCAGCCTCAAACATTTGTGCATCTTGCAGAGCACTGTCACATAAATATGATGAACTTTCCTCTCCCATAACAGGGTCATTGGCAATTGTACTCCTAGCTTCAACTGCCAAGGCAATTTCAGCTAGGGTTTTGAGGGGAGTTGTTCCTTTTAGAGGAAACTCCAATTGAATTGGAGAGGATTTAGATAGCTCTCCCTCAAGAGTACTACCCTCAAACCTATTCATCTGTGAAGATGATTGTGCACATGAAGGTGCAAGAGTGACCATGGGGTCTTCAGTAAAAACTGATTAAACCCCCATGTTTTTGATGGTGTCATCAAGGTCTACCCCAGCTAGTAGCCTCTCACCATCTAGATGTTGGTTCTGGGTGGTGATCACAGTTTCATGAACCATGTCACTTGAGTGTTGGTGCACTTGAGAATCAGATTCAAGTGCTCTATATGATTAAGAAATTTGAGATATTAGAGAAGTTTGCTCAGTTGTGAGTGTTGGCAGCTCCCCCTGAATGGATGAGGGAGCTTCAAATGATGTGCCCTCAATGTGTGTGCCATCCTTATTTCTTCTACCATAGACTCTAGGTGCAGGTTGTGCTGACTCAGTACATGATGCATTGGGGGTGAATGCTCTTTTCAATAGATACACCCTGTTGAGAGGATGCATCTAGTAACTGTTTACTCCCCATTTGTTCAACTGTGTCCTTTTGGGATGACACAGAGGTGTTTTGAGTGGTCAACTCAGGTATCTTACTCTTCTTTGGTCTCTTGACCAAGGGTGACTCTGGTTCAGTTTGAACTGTTTCACTCTCATTTACAACAACAAGGGTTGGTTCATTTCTCTTCTTTTTACTCACTTCAGTCTTTTGCGAGACTAAAATGGTTGGTTTGCTAACATCTAGTGGTTTAGAAGAAGGGGCTGCAGCTTTGGAAGGTCCCTGTTGGTGTGCCTGTGTTTGTACTTCCATAGGCTGAGGAACCATAGCTGAACTAGCAAATTGAGGAGCCCTCATGTCTGGCATAGGGTAAGGATAAGTCATGAATCTCTCCAACATAAATGTAGTGATTCTAAGACTTACACTCACCTTATTCTTTGTAGTAAGTGAGCCAAATATTATTTTGGACACTTGCTTACAATTGCCAATTCTACTACTATCAATACCAGCTAACAAATGTATGTCATTTACTTTATGAGCTAAAGTAGACATAATAAACCTTGGCAAAAAGATTTCTTTACCTCTATTCTTCAAAGGCATAGTAAGCCTGGTAGCCAGCTCCTCCAGAATTAGAGCCCCAACATTCAAATGCCAGTTGTGAGCTATTGAGAACACCGGCTTCTGCACCACACTTGAGATGTTGTCAAAGCTAGTTTTTCTGCAGGTGAAAGCCCTCACTACATAATCAAAAACAAATGACCATTCCTTCCTAAGGTTTGTCCTGTTCAGGCTTTCCAAGTTGATTGAGCCACTGTAGTTGATGAAGTCCATGAATTCACTCAGCTCATCTGCAGTTGGCATCTCTCCATAGTTCTCAGTTGGCAATCCCAGGGCTGTATTCATATCAGCAGCTGAAAACTCAATTTCTTGGCCTCCAATTGTGTAGGTGACCACCATAGAAGTGACATTCTCTAGAACAAATGTCCTAGTTATAGCTTATATCCAAAATTCATGAAGAACGTCCAAATACAGAACAGGACTTGCAGTTAAAGCACCTGCAATATAGGATTCAGAAAGAAACTTCACAAACCCCTTGAAACTATCAGGGGCTTGGTTAGCATCAAGAAAAGCAATAAAGTTGGTTCTCTTCTCTGGAATGATAGCTCTAACAATGTTTTATGCCATTTTAGTGTTTAGAAGTAGTGGGTAAGAAAAAGTTTTGAGAAATGAGCAAAAATGAGAGAGAAATTGCCTTTTGTCTGAAAGCTAGGTCACTTGAGATCTCGAAAAAGTGTAAGTATAGTGTATGTATCGAGAAGTCTGGGTATTTATAGAAAAAGTAAAATACTTATCGAGAAGTTAAATAAACGTTTGATATTAAACTTATCGAGAAGTAATTTTGAATTTGAAAAAGGTACATTCGATAAGTCATTTTATTAATTCTTTTCGAGAACTAAGAAATGATTTATCGAGAACTCTGATAAATGCCCAGTTTGTCCGAAAATGGACTAAAAATGATTCTAATTTATTTGAATTGAATCAAATTGAAATCAGAATAAATTTTCCAAAAGTATTTGTCTAAAATAATTCATTGAATTAAATTATTTTAGTTCTGAGTTATTGATAAGTCTCAAAATATCCTTGTCGAGAACTTTGTGAATTAACACTATTAGAGATCTCTACATGGTCTTATCGATAACTCATAATAGAGCTTATCGAGAAGTCATTCGAGAAGTCTGTAAATAGACTTATCGAGGACTCACTCGAGAACTCTAAAATGACTTGTCGATAAGTCATTTTGACTTATCGAGAACTCAGTTCTCTATACCTTTGAGTACTGTTATTCTGCCTTGTGTTAATTTTATACATATAAGATGTAAATTAACAACTAATCAGTTTACTTAGAATTTGAAATATTCTAAGTTAATTTTTGAGTTTTTTAAAAAAAATAAATATACAGAGATTCTGAAATATTTATAATTCATATTTCAGTTAATTTCTAATTAAATCAAACTAGGGTGATTTATTAGAAATTAATCTGCTGCAACACATTAGCTGAGTTCTTGCCTTAGGATGAAGAATTGAGCATTCCAATTTCACTCACAAGTCTAGTGAAGGTTGCTTCATCCAAAGGTTTAGTAAAAATGTCAGCTAATTGTTTCTCAGTTGGAACAAAAATGAGCTCAATGGTACCATTTGCAGCATGTTCCCTGATAAAATGGTACCTAAGATCAATGTGCTTTGTTCTAGAATGATTAACTGGATTAGCTACTATAGATATGGCACTAGTATTGTCACACATAATAGGAATTTTGTGTAACACTAGACCATAGTCCATTAGCTGATTTCTAATCCAAAGCACCTGAGCACAACAACTTCCAGCAGCTATAAATTCAGCCTCAGCTGTGGAAGTTGACACAGATTGTTGTTTCTTACTATACCAGGATACAAGTCATAGACCAAGAAATTGATAGCTTCCACTAGTACTTTTCATATCAACCCTGCATCCAGCAAAATTTAAATCTGTGTATCCAACAGCTTCAAAACCAGTTCCCTTAGGATACCATAATCCCAAGTTTGGAGTTCCCTTTAAGTATCTGAAAATCCTCTTCACAGCCATCAAATGTGTTTCCTTTGGATTGGCTTGAAATCTAGCACATAGACAATTATCAAACATGATGTCTGGTCTACTAGCAGTCAAATAAAGCAATGATCCAATCATCCCTCTGTAGCTTGAAATATCCACACTCTTGCCTTTCTTGTCTTCATCCAACTTGGTTGCAGTAGACATTGGTGTAGATGCAGGTGAGCTATCCACCATACCAAATTTCTTCAATAAGTCATTCACATATTTGATTTGGCTGATGAAAATACCATCACTTCTTTGACTAACTTGAAGGCCAAAGAAGTGACTCAATTCTCCCATCATGCTCATTTCATACTCACTCTGCATTAGCCTAGAGAATCTTTGACAAAGCTTTTCATTTGTAGATCCAAATATGATATTATCCACATAGATTTGAACTAGGATCATATCTTCACCATGCTTCTTGTAGAAGAGAGTCTTATCAATAGTACCTCTGGTAAAACCATGTTTGAGTAGAAATTCTGGCAGTGTGTGATACCAGGCTCTAGGTGCCTGTTTCAATCCATATAGAGCCTTGAGTAATTTGTAAACAAAGTTAGGAAATTCTGGATCTTCAAAGCCAGGTGGCTGTTGCACATAAACTTCTTCTAGTTCATCATTAAGAAAAGCACTCTTGACATCTTTTTGATATATCTTGAAATTTGAGTGTGCACCAAATGCCGGAAAAATTCTTATTGCTTCTAGTCTTGCAATAAGAGCAAAAGTCTCATCATAGTCAATTCCCTCTTCTTGTGAGTAGCCTTTAGCAACCAGCCTTGCTTTATTTCTAGTAACAATTCCATTTTCATCCATTTTGTTCCTATACATCCACTTAGTTCCAATTATGCTTCTGTTCTTTGGTGTAGGGACTAATTTCCAAAATTTATTTCTCTCAAACTGATTCAGCTCCTCTTGCATAGCACATATCCAATCAGGATCCAATAGGGCTTCTTCAGTTTTCTTGGGCTCTACTTGAGATAGAAAACATGCATGTAGCCATTCATTAGCAGTTGCACTTCTAGTTCTCACACCAGCTGAGGGATCACCAATAATAGCTTCTACTGTATGACTCCTATCCCACTTTCTAGTGTGTGTCTGTTGACTAGTGCCTTCATCATTTTCTTCAGTATTACCATGACTGTCATTTCCATTCTCTCCTTCTCCCCCTGAGTTTGTGCCATCAAATTCAGGTGTCTAAAGAGAGCTTTCATTCCCATGATTTTTTTCAGAGGTCTCTTCATTTGTCATTTGTTGTGCCACAACTTCATCTTCCTCATCAGAATCACTATCAATGGTTAGATTCTCAAATAGAAGGGCTTCAGCATCATTTACATCAAGGCATTCCAAGCCTGGACACTTGTCATCATCAAAAGTCACATCTGTGCTTTCCATAATTTTCTTTTGATCAATCACATAAACATTGTAGGCTGTTCTTTCCAATGAATATCCCAGAAAAATTGCTTCAAAAACTTTAGAGTCAAATTTTCCCACATATTCAGAGTTGTCTTTTAGAATATAACACTTGCTTCCAAACACATGTAGATGCTTCACTATAGGCTTCCTATTAGACATGATTGAGTAAGGTGATTTTCCATGAGCTTTATTGATGAGATATCTGTTTTGAGTGTAACATGCAGTATTAACAGCCTCTTCCCAAAAACTAGTTGGCAACTGAGCATCTTGTAGCAAGGTTCTAGAAGCTTCAACCAATATTCTATTTTTCCTCTCAACTACTCCATTCTATTGAGGTGTTCTAGCTGCTGAAAATTCTTGAACAATGCCTTTGCTTTTGCAGAATTCACTTAATGTTGAGTTTCTGAATTCTGTTCCATTATCACTCCTTAATCTTTTCACACTAACTTTTCCTTCAGCTTGCTTCTCAATTTTCTTGATGTGCTCAATTATAAGGTTTGGAGTTTCATCTTTAGAGTACATGAACTCAACCCAAGTGTATCTTGAAAAATCATCAACCATGACAAGGGCATATTTGTTCCTTGAAATGGACAAGACATTTACTGGCCCAAACAAGTCCATGTGAATAAGTTGTAGAGGTGCACTTATAGAATTCACAGATTTTGACTTGTGACTTGATCTTTTCATTTTTCCTTTCTGACAAGCTTCACAAACTTCCAGTTGAGCAAATTCCAGACTGGCCATGTCTCTCACAAGCTCCTTCTTGACTAAGGTGTTGATTGCTTTGAAATTCAAGTGAGATAGCTTCTTATGCCACAATTTGCTTTGCTCTTCTGATGCCTTGGTATAGAAACAACACACTCCATCCTTATTTGTTGAGTCTAAGTCTGCAACAAACAAGCTTCCCTTTCTTACTCCTTTAAGAGCAATTTCACCAGTCTTTTTTGCTAATAAAAGCACAATCTTCTTTGTTGAAAACAACTTGAAAACCTCTGTCTGCAAATTGACTAACACTTAGAAGATTTACTTCTAATGCAGCAACTAGTGCTACATCGCCAATGACAACATTTCCAGAAACAATCTTGCCATATCCCATTATGAATCCTTTGATGTTGTCTCCAAAGGTCACCAAAGGGCCAGCCATCTCCTCAAATTGTGATAGGAGGGCCTTATCACCTGTCATATGCCTGGAACATCCAATATCAATGATCCATATGACCTTCTTTCCTTTACCCTTCACATAATGAGGATTAAGTGTGTTTAGCTACCCAAGTTGTGTTGGGCACTTTCTTCTTGTTAACTGATTTTACAGAAGTAGAATGATAATTTTCAGATAAAATGAAATTCATAGACTGTTGAGCATTTTCCCTTTCAGATATAGAACCAACTTTTGATTCTATGTGATCAATTCTCAATTTGTGGCAACTCTTCATCACTTTCATGTTGCAGGGAACGCAGTCAAACTTGTCACAGAATGAATAGGGATCATTAGCCTTAGCTTCATTATACTTGCAGACTCCTTCAGGTGGATTGCTAACAATCTTTTTACAAAGGCGAGTTAGGTGATTCATTGATCCACAATTCTCACACCTCTTTCTAGGAGCATCTGTAACATAAGAAAAATTATTTCTATTCTTCTTTTTCTTTTTGACCTCTTCAGCTTTAATCTCCTTCACAGGCTCCTTAGTTTCTTGATTGGCTTTTAGTGTTTCAACAGAGATGGAAGACTGAGTTGTCTCATCATTTTTCTTTCCTTGTCCTCATCAGCTATCTCCTGTTTGATGATCAACTCTTCTTCACTGAAGTTCACCTCACATACCTTGAACAAAGGTGATTTAACTTTCTTCAAAATAATTGGAACATTCTCAGTTTCAGTTGATTTTCCTTTATCACTGAAAAACTTCTTTTTGTTGTTCAAACCCTCATAATCAAGACCAATGGCAATGTTTGCACATGTCTTGTTCTTTTCATGATATTGGCCAATCAACTCATAAGCATTTTTGAAGGATTTCAGCTTCACTTCATTCTTCTCCAGCCTTTCTCTCAATACTGCTTCAATTTCACTTGCACACTTTAATTTGTTCTTTAAGTATGCATTTTCTTGCTTAGCAGCATCAAGCTCAACCAGCAACAATTCAGTCTCTAGTTTTTCACTCTCAAGTTTTTCATTGATCTTTTTCAATCTGCTAACTTCCTCATTTGCAGCAACCATGCTTGTATGAATTTGGAACATTTCTGTGCTCATCTTTTCAATAGCTTCCTTATATTGACTCATATTTAAATCAATTGTGGTAAGAGTTGGTACCTATGATTTAGATGATGAAGAATCTCCTTGCTCCAAGGCCATGAGTGCATAGTTTCCAACTTCTTCATCTTCATCATTATCTGAATCATCCCAGCTTTTGCCCTCGGCAATATAAGCTTTCCCTTGTTACTTCTTTAGAAGAGCATCATACTTTGCTTCCAATTCAAGATATGCTTTGTCTTTCTTTGCCTTCTTGGGTTTCCTACATTTTGTAGCAAAATGGCCCAACTCATCACAGTTAAAGCACCTTATGTTTGATCTATCAACAGATCCAGTTTTGTAGCCAGTTTTGCTATCAGGACTGTACTTCCCTTTTCCTTTCCAGCTGCTATCTTTGTTGAATGACTGTCCTTTACTCTTGAAAAATCTTGGTTTCTTCACTCTAATGTTAGAGAATTTTCTAGCCAAGTAAGCCATTGATTTGTCTAGCTCATCAAGCTCATCAAGAGTGTAGAACTCATCTTCTTCATCCAATTCCAGTATGACTTGCTCTTTAGTGTTATTGACTCTTTTCTCACTTTTAGAAATTACTGGAGTTTGGGATCTTTGCTCATCATTAGAGGTATGTCCATCATTCACAATCAATGCACTTGAGCCATCCATTAAATATCCTTGACCAGCCCTTAATGATTTCTTTTGAATCATTTCAAGTTCATAAGTTTTCAGATCCCCATAGAGCACTTCCAGTGTGATTCTACTCAAATCCCTTCCTTCTCTGATTGCAGAGATCTTTTGTTCCAAATGATCAGGGAGAGTAAGCAAGAACTTCAAATTCACTTCTTCAACATCATAAAATTTATCATGAAGCTGCAAGTCATTTATCAGCTTATTAAACCTTTTCAAACACATCAGTATTACCTTCCTTTGGTTTAGCCATAAAACCCTCATACTGAGAGATCAATATCCTTCTTTGATTTGACCTAACCTCCTCAGTTCCTTCACAGAGTATCTCAATCTTTTCCCAGATCTGTTTAGCAGTGTCACAGTTGACAATGTTATAATACATTACATTGTTAAGTGACTCAATTAGTATCAGCTGCAAAGTACTGTCTAGGGAAACTTTCTCTCTTTCAGTTTCAGTATACTCAGAGGCATCCTTGGGAGCATAATGAGCTGGAATAACCATGTCTTCATATGTGGTTTCCTAAACTCGAACCATAGGAGTGAAGGGCCCATTCTTGAGGATCTGAATGTAAAGGTGATTGGCCATTCTTATAAATAACAACATTTTCTTTTTCCATAAAGTCTAGTTGGTCTTATCAAAGGGAGGAATCTTGATACTACTAATTTTCTGTGTATTCATTTTTCCAAGATCTAATCTGTTTACTTTCAGATTTTGCTCTGATACCACTTGTTAGATATGAATACAACACAGGGGGGTGAATGTGTGTTGGCTTAAATGTTTAATTTTTGATCGACTTTGGGTTTAGCAGTTGGTTGTTATCAATGATTTTGTAGAATAGATGTTAAACATAAATAACAATGCAAATATGTATGTAAAACAAAGATCTTCAAAACTCAATTTTATATTAAAAATCAAGCAGTGTTTTGCTACAAAATCTCTAATTTCTTGGTTTAGAACTTAGCTTCCTTCTTGAGAGAGAATACAATTTCTAATCTATTCAGTCCTTTCTTAAACAAAGGATCTCAATTAATTTTATATGATAGTTAACTTTGGTTTACACAGTGAAAAATAAGGAGTGCTAATCACTTTTCTAACCTGTCACTAATCACTTCTATTTAAGGGAAAAGTGAGATTTCCATATCTAGATTAGCATATCTTCATCCACTGTGTATTGGTTGATCCTCCTTTGTCAGTTAATCTTCACCATTAATCTTGCACATCTCTCAAGCTTCTTTTTGTAGACTTGTCAATCCAGCTGTGTGAATTGTTTGTTGATTTACAACCTTGGATATTGAACTATTCTGCAATTCTGTACTTAGAGAAATTTATTCACTTTGAGATCTCCAATTAAGCTATAGAGAACTCGACATCTCGATAGGCATGTTGGCTTGTCGATATCTCTGAAACTTCATTGTTGACTTGACTTATTGACAACTCTGAGTTCTCTAGTGAATTTTGGTTTATCGATAACTCAGAGTTCTCTAATGGACTTTGGCTTATCGATAAATCAGAGTTCTCTAATGAATGTATACTTGTCGATTTCTCTGAGTTCTCGAATGGGTATCTGACTTATCGATATCTCCAATAGAATTTCCTGATTCCTCGATAGACAATTCCTGAGTTCTCGATAGGTCTTTCTGAGTTCTCGAATGACTTCTCTATAATACTAATTATGTGACTTGTAGAGATCTTGACTTCGAATGTTTTTCACCAAACAGAATTATTCAACTCCAAGCTTCTTCATAATTCTTCTGAGGCATGACCTTCTTGATCTTTTTCCAGATAGAATTCTTAGGCTTGACACTGTTTAGGGAAAAATGCTCCAGTATGCTCCATTTACATTTTACAGACATTAAGTGTTACAAGTATAAATTACAGATTAAGGTTACAATACAACTAATCTTAGGGTTGCCAATATGACTTAGTCTTGTTATGATACAGGCATGTCTTGCACAACAGGTATATATATGCATGTTGTGAAATCTTGATATTTTATTATCAATTCAAATGCTTATAAACTGCATCATACCTATGCTAGAGATAAGTAGTAGTTGCGTATATCCTGAGTATAGGGGACCCAAAGTTTAACATTTTTTTCTAAACCGGGAGGAGATGTTCCCGAGTATATTATATATATATATAGTTTTCAAAACTATTAATCGAATAATGTTTATTCGATAGTTTTAAATTATAAGTGAATATTAATTTTAATATTCGTTTGAGGACTTATGACTCCGTTTATGTTATTAAATAATATTCTTTATTTTCTTTAAGAATAATGTTTCGTTATTCGCCAAGTAGTTTAGAAATGATTGATATCGTCAATCATTCTTACCTTAAATATTTTCAGGAAGTTATATTCAAAACTTTTATTTTCTTTAATAAAAGCTATTTGTTATTGGAATATTATTTATAGCATAATATTCAGATATTCTTTGATTATCTTGGAATTGATTTATTATATCAAATCATCCTTATTGCAAATGCTTTCAAAAATATTTTCGAGTCTACAAAATGATTTTAAAGGCTAGAGCGGATCCCAAAACTTGTTTTCAAATTTATGATCTTCCTTTCGAAGGGGATTTAAATACTCACTCAGAATCTGAGGGATCCGGCTCTGTGGTGTATTTTATATTCGCAATGAGGTTGCTGTTTTGATAAAAGAGTTTGATTACTTGCCCAACATTCGGGAAGTAAGTCCATCTAAATGCGTCGGCATAAGCGACATGGGCTCAGTGGGAGTCCATCAAGGTGTAAGTGGCTGAGTGGCAGTCCATCAAAGCGTAAGTGGCTTAGTGGCAGTCCAGCATAAGGTCCTAATGCGGCCAGGGTGATGACCAGTGGGGAATTCATCCATCTACTAGTAGAAAAGGTGACTTAATTGGTATCTTTTCCTGATCAGCAAGATATCAGGTTTATGCCAAGGTTTTCTTCTTTCCAAATTCAGTGGATATTACAACTCTGTTTATACTTTTCATGACAGAGGTTTTCAAGGAGTGTATGAGATATATATATAGGTGTATATATATATCGGGACTTAATGAAGTATCTCGCAACTTCATTTCAAAGATTGAATCTATTCATGTCTTTTCTTGTGGTCTCATCTATGTGATGAACTTTTGAAACTGATTTTACCTTGAACGATGGTAGTTCAAGCAGTATTCAGAAAAGATATAAGTATATTGGAGTATCTTGTAACTTCATCTTTTCAACTTATATCTAGTAAATGATTATCTTATGCATGACAAAGATTTTCAGGAAAATGTTGAGACAAGGTTAGAGATATAAAATTACCTTGCAACGATATTTTTTTACAGTTATAAACTGGAACTCTGTGTATATTATGCATGGCAGAGGATTTAAAAGATTTTGAAAAGTATATATATATATATATATATATACCGAATATTTTGCGACTTCGTCACGTTAAGATATCAAATTTTGTTCTTGTTTTCTTGACCAAGACTTTGATGAGTACTATGAGGATGCTCATATACTGTTAATTACTATACATGTTATTTTGGAGGGCTTTTTGCTCACCCTTGATTTCTTCTTTCAGCACACAACAACAGATAGGCAAGATGAACAGGACCAAGCTCCCAATTCACGAGTGGATAGGAAATGTTCCGCAGTTTCCTGTAGGCATTGATGTCGTTGTAGCTGAGGTAGGAACTACCAATAGGCTAGGCTTTCAACTTTTGATGTACCAGACTTATGTATATTTAAGAATTGTAATAATGGAAAAGAATATGTAAATTTATTCAGAAACCCTTTTTGGTTTAATGACTTATAATTTTGGAATAAAATGACTTGTATAATTTTTGGTATTCATCTCTGAGACTATAACTTGTGGTGTGTTTGTGTATATTGTGGGGTCACAATACGCAGTAGTTAGTTATTTATTAAGATTAAGTGTTATTAAGGGAAATGGAACTCGGGATAAGCCGGATCTCCGACCCCGGATTTGGGGGTATTACAGAAATGGTATCAGAGCTAAGCGTTATAAACCTCAGAGATGATGTGTCGTTAAAATAATAAGTTCACTAAGATAATAAGAACTCTTGTCAAGTTCATAGTCGGACTACCTAACATAGTACTGACAGTTAAAACCTTTATGAGAACCCTTATAAATATCATGAGAGTAACATAGATCGTTATCGTATAAGGTAGCGGGGCACCGAACCCTGAAGTTCAGGAGCAACAACATGATGATGTTTTACTACATATTGGGGATCATATTATGGATCCAATGGAGCACCCTAATGAGGGACTAGATGATGTTCGTATTGAGGATGTAGCGGTTAAGGATGTTGTCCTAGAAGGGATTGTTGCTGAGGAGGATCCCATGGAGGATCCTAACAAGAATGAAGAAATGACCGCTGAGGAATTAATGAACGTAATCAGGGTGACTACCAGAGATAGGATTGGTCGGTTACTACCGTAGGTTCGTTCAAGTTTGCAAAGATCGCAGCCACTTTAACGCGGCTTACTCGTAAGACTGAGAAGTTCGAATGGACAGAGAAATACGAGAACATCTTCCAAGAACTGAAGTAAAGATTGGTGACGGCCCCTATGCTGGCGTTGCCGGATGGAAAAGGAGATTTTGTGATTTGTTGTGACGTTTCGCACAAGAAATTAGGGTGTGTTCTTATAAAGCACAGCAAGGTAATCGTGTACGAGTCAAGACAATTAAGGGAATATAAAATTTGATATCCCACCCATGATCTTGGGCTCTTAGTAATAGTTTTTCCCTAAATATTAGAGGCACTACTTGTATGGAGAGAAGTGCGAGGTTTACGCAAACCCCAAGAGCTCAAGTATATTTTCACACAGAAAGAGCTCAACATACACCGGAGGAGGTGGTTAGAGCTAATCAAGGATTACGATTATGAGATTCTTTATCATCCAGGGAAAGCCAATATGGTGGATGATGCCCCTAGTAGAAAGGAGAGACTCTAGATGATAATGTCTTCGGATGAGTTGAAAGAGATTTCAAGAAAATGGAAATAAAAGTGAAGGTAATCAGAGCCGGTACCGAAAAGCTTTTTAAGATTGCAATGCAGCCCGAATTATTGAAAAAGATCTTATTGTGCCAAGAAAAAGTGATGAATGAAGGTAGAGAGACAATCACTAGAGAAGAGATTAATACCGAGAAAGATGATAAGGGAATAATGAGGTATTCCTAAAGAATTTGGGTTCCAAATGTTCAAAAGCTTAAGGATGGGATCTTAGATGAAAGCCATAGTTCGAGGAATAAGATTTAGGGCAAACCCTGAATGTGATAGTCGGGGAGGTCGCCATCAAGAAAGAAGGAACCCGTAACATAATGAAGTGGAAAACAAGGATTTTTAACGTACAAGATAACCCCAATTATGGGAGAAGGATGAAACATTTTATACTGAGAAAACAAAAGTCGGGCAAGATAGGGAGAACCAGGATGGTACTCCTATGGGGCAATTCATGGACCTGCCTAAACAAAACTTATACTTTAATCCCCAACCACCACCCTGAGGAAATAATATGGTGGAAAATTCTTTTAGGACTTTTAATTTCTTTTAAAGCTCTCAGAGTTCCAAGGACAGATGACCCAGTCGAGGCGAGAGCCCAGCTAAAGGAAATGGAGGAATCATTTGAGATTCTAAATGATTGGTGAGGTACAAAAAAGACTATTTTTGTTAGTTACCTTCCTGTAAGAGAGGCCTGCCACTGGTGAAAGGCCAAGAAAGATACGGAGCCAGAGGTTAAAATAAAATGACTAAAGTTCAGTCAATTGTTTCCAAGAAAGTACTTCCCAAATTATGGAGATAGTGTAGAATCTTTAGAGCCAGAACAAAGGCGGACGAGTAGGATGAATTATAAATATAAGTTGCAAAAGTTGTCAAGATTTGTTCTGAGTACACGAATCCTAGAACGACGTGATGTTTGAAGTTAATGATTAGTGGGCTCATGAAATGATTGTAATAGAAAGGAAAATAAAAAGAAACTGAAAGGGAAAGGAATAAAAAGGAAATAGAGTTTGAGGAATGATAAGGGAGTTGGGTATAAGGAAACCCTAAAGACCCGTAGCAATAGAGATAGAAAAGTATGTAATCATCAGGATGAGGGTGATTCACCATGAGTTAAAGTTGATGGTTGAAGGCATAAGTGATACATATATTTTATCCCCTTTAAGTTAGGAGGATTCGAGGAAACCTTGAGATATTTCGAGGGATAAATAAGGAAACACGGATGGACTAAGAAGACAGGATAGTAAGAAATTAGGAAATTGGATGAAGGAAGTGACCTTCAAGAATGTGAAGTGTATGTAACACTTGTGACTTGATATCCAAAAAGGGAGACTCCAGGTATAAAGGATATCCCAACATTGAGATGACTGTTGAGATAAATGACAGAGTTAAATGAGTAATTAGAACTAAAACGTTCACGTTGAACATGACCAATATCTTCCAGAACATCCTTGTTATCGTTACCAAATCAGGCAAGAAAAGCGGATAACCGTTGTTATCTTTTGGAGGCCATATGGATTGACCTCGGTTTGAATAAGGATGCTACTGTGAAATTTGGTGTAGACTATCGAGGTGGGAATGATTGAATAAGATAATCTATCAAGGATGTATGACTTGATTATCCATGGAAGGATGCAAGTACCTTTTTAATGGTGGAATTAAGGATAGAACCTCGATAACTTGAGATGAATCCTAAGGGAATGCATAAAGGTTGGCATTTCACCCTTAATAGGGACAGTATGAGTTTTGACAGTATGAATTGGAAAGGATTAAGGTAACAACAACCTTTAAGGATCAGTGGAGAAATTTTTCAGAAGTATATAGACAATGGTTCTAGTATTAGTAAATGGTATTTTGATATGCCCTGTATCTAGGAAATACAGTAGGAACGATTCAAGGATAACCTTAGAGGTCTTACAAGGAGAAAGATAATATTCAAAGTTCTGAAGAATAGAAATTTTGATAAAGGAAATTTGACGTAATTATTATAATGCTAGGTGAGGCACGTGTTGAACCATAAGGAAGTATAGATCGACCCAATGAGGGTCGAGATTGGTGAAAACAAGAATGATCCAAGATAAGAGAAGTCCTAAGTATGATCGAGAGTCAGTCGTGACAATGTTCACATCTAAAGAACAAGGCAATAACTTATGAAAAAATGGTGATATATTTTTTCTCATCAAAATGTAAGGAAGAGCATTTTCACACAAGCAGTGATTGGAAATGAGGTAAAAAAAATTAGTTGAAGATCGTTCAAAAGACATTGATTATAAGGAACTATTACTATCAGGAAAGGCCAATGAGGTGGCCGACACTCTAAGTATAAGAGAGCAATTATAGGCGCTCATGCCAGAGGAATACAGTGATGATGGTTAAAGACGTGAAGGTTGTATTATAGTGTGAAAGATTGACATTCCTTCTGATAATTGTGTGATACTCAACCGTAATAGTAGTTTGGTAAAGATTTAATTCATGTAATCGCCGTGGCGGGCTATTTATCTTAGAAGGTCCTATCTTGAGATAAGCCAGGACCATGTTTCAAAAAGGACTAAACAAACCCTTTAGCTAAGTCTTCTATTAAAGGCATATGATTAAGAATGGTATTAACTATTATCGTTGCTTTGATTGAAACTCTTCTGGAATTTTATCTGCTTCATGTCATATGTACGTCAAGTTCAGGAGTGTTCTTAATGAATCATGAATGGTGATCATGTTGCCTCCTTAGAAGAATTCGATATGATAGCTGTGGACTCTGTATGGTTAGATATTAAGATTTCATGGAAAGCGAATGACTACAGTAGGTCAGCGGTGGACCACATTAATGCAACAATGATTCTGCGAGTAATGAGCCGATTACAACCGTGAGAGTTGTATTGGAATGGATGTTGAGATTGAGTACCACTAATCGGGTCATGGTGATATATAAGTTTTTATTGATAGACCAACTAAGCCGAACATTTATCTATGATATATTTATTCCTTCTTATCGATAAAGAGTAGTATTACTATACGAAGAAGGTTGTGGTGTAGAAATGGATTCTAGTAACGATGATGTCTAGAATGAAAT
Organism: Apium graveolens; assembly: GCF_009905375.1. Classification (NCBI taxonomy): domain Eukaryota; kingdom Viridiplantae; phylum Streptophyta; class Magnoliopsida; order Apiales; family Apiaceae; genus Apium; species Apium graveolens. The sequence goes on along the minus strand of NC_133654.1, from coordinate 151,214,012 downwards.
CCCAGATTCGATTTTTGCTGTCGAGGGAGTTTCAACGGTGATTGTTTATAAGCTTGAGCAAGAGCATGGGTTCATAGAATGATGGACGAAATAGTAAAAGATTTGGGAACATGAATTACGATGCTATAATACTTGATGTTGAGATATATACATATATATATTTTGTACTCCTATGATAAACCTCTATAGTCTAGAGGTAGACTCCAAGCTAAATGTTCTGTGGAAATATTTCTATATAATTCTCTTAAATTCTTTCTTTTCTCTTCTTTTCATTTTTCTGTAAACTGAGAAGAACAACCCTTCCAAAAGGGGAGGTATAGCCGAATGACTATCTATCTGTGTGATGGAAGCCTAGTAGGATACCAACTATTGTTTAATTGCTTATCAATTACTAAAGGTTGGCCACCTTCTGTACTAGCTATACAATAGAACAAATGTTCATGATCATAGTGATGTCTCAATAAATTCTTTTACTTCTATATGATTGATCAAACTTTGGAAGATAGAAGCAGCTAAAAAAGGAGTAGTATAATTATGGTGGTATTCGAAATGGAAATGCGTTCGTGATACTAAGGTTGAAGCATTTATTAAAAGGTTATTAAACTCTAGCGAGTAAAGGTATATCCAGAATAGTATTCCGTACGGAAGATAGTAACGATTGCAAACTGGAAAAGAAAAAGCATTGAGAAGCGAAAGCTGTAGAGCTAGATGATATAATGAGAGTCTGTGTGATAGACGTGAAAGAAATTTGGAATGACCACTTAGCACGGATTGAGTTTTCTTACGACAATAGATGATATGACAGTGTTGGAATATTGTCTTCCGAGGCCCTGTACCAAAAAAAAAAGAAAAGAAGATGTTGATCTCCCTTATATTGGGATGAAGTTGGAGAGCGCAAGATGCTCAGGTCCAAAGTAGTCCAAATAACCAAGGACACAGTAGATCTAATCAGAGGACAGCTAGAAGCAGCTCAAGATCGACTAGAGAAGTATGTCGGTTTGGCCCAAAAGGACAAAGAGTATGAAGTAGGGAACCTAATATTGTTAAATGTATTCCCTTGGAAAGGATTAATGAGGTTCGGAAAGAAATGATAGCTAAGTCCATGATTTATTGGACCTTTGGAGATATTAAGACATATTGGGAAGTTAGCATATGAGCTAGCCCTACCCTCAAACCTGTAGCAAGTTCATAACGTGTTCCATGTATCAATATTAAGGAAGCATAATCCGAATGTCGAACATATAGGAGAATACGAGCGCGTAGACATGCAACCAGAATTGACCAATATGGAGCAACCAGTAAAGGTTATGGATTGAAAGGAGCAAGTGCTTAAGAATAAGGTTATCAGACTAGTCAGAGTTTTGTGTTAAAACCATAATATCGAAAAAAAATTGACTTGAGAGTTAGAAAGCGCAATGCTAGAAAAGCATCCCCAACTGTTTTCTATCTGATTCCGGGACGAATAGTTTTTGACATCCTTTTAAGGAGGGGATACTGTATAACCACAATTTTTGGAAATATTTGAAACCCTGATGAATAATTTGCTGATAATGCTGATTAAGGAAAATTATCAAACCACACTATGTAGGAGTTCTTTTATTGATATTTTGAGATCTTATTAGTACTCTATACGGTATATGAGTGTATGTAAAGATTGTCAGAATTCAAATTCGAACACTTTGATTTTTCCCAAAAAAGATTGTCAGAATTCGAATTCGAACACTTTGATTTTTTCCCGAAAATCCACCAGATATCGAAAGAATTGAGTATAAGGTAACATGATTAAAAGGATTTAAATTAAAGGATTATAAGAAAGGATCATTAAAGGACTATAAAATATAAATAGAGGGTTAGGGAATCCCAAGTAATAAGATCCCGAATATCATCCCTCAAACGATCAACGAGAACAATAGTTAAGCAAACCGTAAAAGAAATAAATGACCAAGGGGCAAGCACATGCAATTAGCATGAGAAGGAAGCTTCTAAGAGAAGCTAAAACATGTGGTTGTAAGTGAAGACACTCTCACACCATGAGATTGTGACATGTGGCAAAGGAATGATGCAAGCAATGATATAAGCAAGTGATGTCATCACTTTATCATGATATTTGTTCAAGAATCATCCTCCACCAAGCATTTCTTTCTCATTTCCCAAGGCAAACCAAGCAAGAAAAAGCTCTCCCCCATTTCCTTCTTCTTCCATTCGACCTTTTTATAGAAATGGTGTAATAGATTTTCAAAACTCAAGCTCTAGGACATGGAAAATTACAAGGTTTGTTTTTTTGGATCCTATATTTCATAACTTAGTTATGCTATAAGTTTGGAGCCCAGATTCCAAGTATTCCTTAGTTAAACAATTCATCCAAGTTCTTGATGAATAGTGTTCTCAAGAACTAACATTTTGTTTTCTTATGTTTTTTTAAGATCCAAGCTTGGTAGAGATAGTTAGAGGTTCCAAGAGGCTTGTTAGTGATTCTCCGCTCTCCAAGGAAGGTATAAACTCTTGAACCCTTAGTTTTAAGTTTGGTTTATTTGGATGATAATGGTGCTTAGATGAATGGGTTTAGTTTTATGTTGATGGATGTTGGCTTGTTGTTGAATTGATGATGATCTGGTGTAGTTTAAACTTTGGAAATCGTTAGGTTATAGTCGTCCTAATGCCCGATTTTCTTTAAACTATTTTATGCTTAACTGTTGGACCTGAACACCCACTTCTATGAACTAACCACTTCCATACTTAGATAGTTTATATTTCAAGCTTCTTTTGAGATGTCATTCGCTTAGATCCGATTTACGGTTTAGGAGAAATGACCGTTTCAAGTAACGATATTTCGTGAACAAACCCAAACCCCTCGAGTAACTTTGACACCTTGTTTAAGGACCTTAAAAGACTAATTGGAATACAAAACAATTATGTAATGTGGATTAGGCAGTTGGTAAAGTACTCGCGAAAGAGTCGCCTTAAAACGTTTAACGGTTAATTTTATAAAAATAGTGGAGCCGAGGGTACTCGAGCGACTTATGTAAATCGTTAAGCGCAAAAGCGAACGTTAGGGTCTAAGTGGATAAAGACTAGTTTCTTAAGTGACCTTGGTTTAATTTCGGCTTATGTTGTTGTTCATAGGTTTTCGGACCCACTCTAAGCTTAAGTCTACCCCCGGAACGCTCAGGCAAGTTTTCTACCCGTTATACTATTGTTGTGATGTAAATATATTGATGCATTATCTTGAGATAAGTGCATGGTTGTTATTAGCAAATGTTGTGATATATTGGAGCATGTTGATATGGTATATATATGCATGTTGTGAAATCTTGATATTTTATTATCAATTCAAATGCTTATAAACTGCATAATACATATGCTAGAGATAAGCAGTAGTTGCGTATACCCTGAATATAGGGGACCCAAAGTTTAACATTTTTTTCTAAACCGGGAGGAGATGTTCCCGAGTATATTATATATATATAGTTTTCAAAACTATTAATCGAATAATATTTATTCGATAATTTTCAATTATAAGTGAATATTAATTTTAATATTTGTTCGAGGACTTATGACTCCGTTTAATTTATTAAATAATATTTTTTATTTTCTTAAAGAATAATGTTTCGTTATTCTCCAAGTATTCGAGAAATGATTGATATCGTCAATCATTCTTACCTTAAATATTTTCAGGAAGTTATTTTCAAAACTTTTACTTCATTCGCTATGATAAAAGCTATTCGTTATTGGAATATTATTTATAGCATAATATTCAAATATTCTTTGATTATCTTGGAATTGATTTATTCTATCAAATCATCCTTATTCCAAACGCTTTCAAAAATATTTTCGAGTCTACAAAATGATTTTAAAGGCTAGAGCGGATCCCAAAACTTGTTTTCAAATTTATGATCTCCCTTTCGAAGGGGATTTAAATACTCGCTCAAAATCTGAGGGATCCGGCTCTGTGGTGTATTTTATATTCGCAACGAGGTTGTTGTTTTGATAAAAGAGTTTAATTACTTTCCCAAAGTTCAGGAAGTAAGTCCATCTAAATGCATCGGCATAAGCGACATGGGCTAAGTGGGAGTCCATCAAGGTGTAAGTGGCTGAGTGGCAGTCCATCAAAGCGTAAGTGGTTGAATAGCAGTGTGGCGCCCCAAAATCTGGGGTCAGGGATCTCAGAGGCCACGCCATCTTAATCATTATAAACCACATACCTCACATCACAATATATAAATACTCACACTTTACTACAGGTTATTGTCTTGGAAACGAACCATTTATTACTAGAGTAAGTCAAACCACAAAGTGATAATTATTACAACCCAATAGTAACTAAGTATTACCGGGGAACAACCTTTAAGTAAGGTTAGTTCGTCGGCCAAATACTTGTTTCTTATTTATTACCTTACATAATTCATGCTTGTAAATAAGCCAAACTAAAAAAAACTGAAAACCAATCCAGCTTATTCGGTCTACCTGTGGTATAGCACCAAACAACCTATGGAACAGCTGGCCATTTCCTACCCATTTCCTGGCTGTGTATCTCATGATAGGCATCTTGATTCACTGTTGTGTTGTGTCAATTTAAGAAAACAAGCGTGACCTATAATGCCCAGCATAGTAATGTACAGTATGAAATGATTGTACGATAAACTCAAAAAATATATAGTTTATTCAAAAATAGTTTTCAAAAATAGTTTTCCTTGGTGATACACCTTCTTATGAAAACAATTCTTTAGTGGATTTTATTATCCTGCGAATACCTTAATGGTAAACCCAGCACCTAGGCTTCGGTTACGATATTGCATCATAATTCCAATTGGAAGAATAGGACATTCTTTGGAGCCACCGCATACGATGATCAGTCATATTACGGAAATAGTAACCTTTTCTACTAGTAGAAGGATGACACATTCGTATCCCGGTTATCACCCTTTCCGCATTCGGGCTACGTGTCCCATTTTTGGGTATACATATACTTCACAAGTTCCTGAGTACACAGAGTACCTTCGCCTGCGGTACCTTTGGTAGTCCATCTAGCACACATAGTACCAGAGTCTACCTCTCCCTTGTCCTTTTTTAAAAGAATTCTATCATATCTCGAGAACTCGAACCACATCGAAGTTCCCCCGAGAGTTTTGCTTATTGATAGAAATAGCTTGATTTATTAACGTATATATGTATATATATACGTACTTCCGAATCTTTCGTAGGAAGTACTAAGGATGTGAGTTGACCGTTGTCAACAGATAATTAAATAAGGGGGGAGTTTCTTTTAAAACTATATTCAAAATATTTAAAATAAGTGGAGATAATATTCTTCGATGATCTGAAATTATTCGAATGATTTTCCGAAAATCAGAAAGTATTTTAAATCAGGTTCTATGATTTTTAAATCATATATAAACCATTAAATAAATAATAATCGATAAATAATTAAACCTCGAAGGAGTTTACTTATAAAAGAATATTTAAAATAATATTCCTCAACTAATTTATGTTTACGTAATTTAATAACCTTTAATATTTAATCGGTTTTGAAATAAATAATTATTGGAATATGCTTCTCCGATAATAAATGAGTAGGTATATAATATTTATTACTCGAACGATAAAATATAGTTGAGGGAATACGATCTTTGGAAATCGTTTTAATAAAAGTTCGAGGTGTTTAATGTTTCGTAAGTGGATGTTGGGTCCCTTAATACGTAACTACTATGGACTTTTAATCGTCCCGTAATATCACCGGAATGATTCCTGGGTTTTTTTTTATTTTGAAATTCCGACCGACTCTCGGTCTTATAATAATACATCACGCTTATAGTGGAATTAAACATTTCACGATATATACTTATCGTACAACATCGCTACATTATGCAAAAATTCATTTACTACGTATCATGGCAAACATGGTATTTATGCAATGATAATAAAACAATCAGTTCACAAGGTTTGTAAACTTGCCTGGGTATCTCGAGGTGGAGGATGCTCTAGGTTCCGCTCAGAAATTTATAATTATAAACATAATTTGTTTCGTTAGGTCCCGTTTTAATTTACGGCGACTCGCACTCATGCGCTACTTATTATACACCCTCTCAACTTATATTACCCTTATTATTTCTTTAAGTCCTTATTCACTTTATTGTCGCTTCCTTTTTCAAAGTATCTTAAGTCCATTTCATTTTTCATCGTCGGCTCTGCTTATGGATTATACGGTTTTCTAATTGCGCGGTCTCGGCTCCGATATTTTTATAAAATTTAAAACTCATTATTTTCACTTGAAATTTTTATGGCAGTTAGAAAACTCAATTTAATACTCCCTGTAAAAATTTCATGAGTTTTGAACATTTTTAAGTCGATCCTTTTTATTTTCAAAGTTCGTAATTCGTAGCAGTTTTTGTCGCGCAAATCACTTTTAGTAAAACGGCCATAAGTTTTGATCCGTAAATCGGAATCAAGAGATTCAAGAACTTAAACGATCCTTATAACATTATATATCATAATAAAGGGTTATTTTTCAAGAAACTACAGTTTACATCTTCGGGACTTTCTGCAGAAACTTAGAGTTACGTTTTGTTCATTTTAGCGAGATTACAGTTACGATCAGAGTTTCGTTTATGCCTTAAATCTTTATACTACCACCAACAATCAACATATCATCATCACCACACTAACTTCTCTCAAGAACATCATGTTATTGAGGAAACAACAATCAACCTTAAATCTACTTAGCTAAACATCAAGATTACAACAATACTTCCACCAAAACTAGGTTTACAACTATATTCTAAAAGAATCTTGCACTTAAATTTTCAGTAAGGATGGGTAAAAGATCTATACCTTTCTTGAGAGCTTGAGATGTTTTCTTGATGATGGTGAAGTCTTGGAAGTTCTTGGTAGGGTTTTTGGAACCTAAAACAACCATTAAAATCAAGAAACAAAATACAAGTTACTATTCATACCATCACTATCATCTTTCTTGATTTTATTTCACCCATCAAACCTTGATAAAAAGAGCTCAAAGATTTATCTTACCTTAGTTTAGGTGGTATGAAGCTTGAGAATTAATGGGAGGATTTATCCATGGCTAAAGCTTGATGATTTGATTTTGATTTTCTTGTTTTTTTTGAAGGGCCGAATGAAGAAGAAGAAATGGGGGAGAGAGAGTTTTTGTGTTGCTTCTTGGGAGCTTCGTGGAATAGTGCAAGTGATATCTTGTATTGATTTTTATTCTCTAGTTTATATCCTAGGATTTGATTTATGTTGGAAAATCTTGGACAAAAACTAACTACCCTTTGTAGTTTACAAGCTAAGCTAATTAGCTTAGCCCCTTTAGCTTACTATTTGCTACCCTTGGTTGATCATCCTATACCTTAGCTCACTATTTGATAAAGTAACCATGGTTAATTTTATACCATGGTTAGTTAGTGCGTTACGTTTATTTAATCATTTACGCATTTGTTCGGTCGCTTAACGTTTTCGGAATACTTTCTCGTAAATGGTTCGCGACGTAAATCCTTTCGTATTTATTCCCTATATTTTGAATTATCATACTTATATATAAATCCATAGGGTTTTAAATTCGTAATTATATTGTGATTCCCGTAATCCTCGATGATTCGTAAATATGATCATTTTTCAAAGTTCGTTTTCTTCGAAAACTAATAGCGTTTACATACACTCATTTGGTACGTATAATCATAATATCAACTTCGAATCTCATTTTCTCATGCACAACATTGTGTGGGCTAAAATGTTATCCCCTTTTGTCAGGGTTACTATTCATTAAACGTTTTTACAAGGTCTCAAAAATTTGAGTTATTACAGTCTTCCCCTCTAACAAGGATTTCGTCCTGGAATCAATTAGAAAATAAGTAGGGATATCTATTCCTCATCGCGTCTTCAAGTTCCCAAGTTGACTCTTCGACATTTTGATTCCTCCACAAGATTTTAACCAGCTTCACAGTCTTGTTCCTTAGCACTTGTTCTTTTTGGTCCATTATCCTTACTAGCTGCTCAATGTAGGTCAGGTCTGGTTGTAAATCTACGTGCCCATATTCTATCAAATGTCGCGCATCCGCATAGTACTTCCCTAACATGGACACGTGGAACACGTTGTGCACTTGTTGCAGATTAGGTGGCAAGGCGAGCTCGTAAGCTAGAGGTCCTATTCTCCTCAAAATTTAAAAGGTACCTATGAATCTGGGACTCAGCTTCCCTTTCTTCCCAAATCTCATCACTCCTTTCCATGGAGATACCTTCAGTAGCACCGAATCCCCTACTTCATATTCTCTATCCTTCCTGGTCTGATCGGCATACTTCTTTTGTCTGTCTTGAGCTGCTACCAGTCTCTTCCTGATGAGTTCCACCATTTCCCTCGTTTGCTGGACTAACTCGAGTCCTATTATCTTCTGTTCTCCAACTTCATCCCAACATAGGGGAGAGCGACATCTCCTTCCATAAAGAGTTTCATACGGAGGTATTCCTATGCTAGCGTGATAGTTATTGTTGTAAGCAAATTCGATCAGGGGTAAGTGGTCATTCCAATTTCCTTTAAAGTCGATGGCACACACTCGTAGCATATCTTCTAGGGTCTGAATAGTCCTTTCTCTTTGCCCTTCAGTCTGGGGGTGGTAAGTGGTACTCATGTTTAGTCTGGTGCCTACACATTCTTGGAAGCTTCTCCAAAATCGGGAATTAAACCTTGGGTCTCGATCTGACACTATGGCTACAGGAACGCTGTGTCTCACTACAATTTCCTTCAAGTAAATATCCATTAGCTTGTCTACGGTGTACCTTTCATTGATTGGTAGGAAGTGCGTGGACTTGGTCAGTCTATCTATGATAACCTATATGGCATCGTGGTTGGTCTTCGTTCTTGGTAGGCATGTCACAAAATCCATAGCTATAGGCTCCCATTTCCATTCCGGAATCTCCAGGGGCTGTAATAGTCCACTTGGTCGCTGATGTTCAGCCTTCACTCTCTGGCATGTCAAGCACTTGCTGACCCAATTTGCTACTTCTCTCTTCATGTAAGGCCACCAATAATATTCCTAAAGGTCACGGTACATCTTCGTACTTCCTGGGTGGATTGAATATCTGGAGTTGTGCCCTTAGTGCATCAGCTCATCCTTTAACACTTGCATATTTGGAATCCGAATTCGGGACGCATACCTCATGATCCCTTTCTCGTCCTTCCCGCATCTCACTTCCTCACCGGTCAATGTCCCTCTTTCTTCACTCATCTTCTTTTCCTGACATACTCGTATCTTTTCAGTCAGTTTTGACACTAGCTTAATCTCAAATAATCCTGTTGTTCCTTTACCGGTCATTCTCACGTCAATTTCTATTTTCTCAAATTCTTTAATTAATTCCTCAGATGTCATTATCATTTTGAGTCTTTCCTTCCTACTAAGGGCGTCAGCCACCACGTTGGCTTTACCCGGGTGATACAAAATCTCACAGTCGTAGTCCTTAATCAACTCTAACCACCTCCCCTATCTCATGTTTAGTTCTTTCTGAGTAAAAATATATTTGAGGCTCTTGTGGTCTGTGTAAATCTCGCATTTCTCACCGTACAGGTAGTGTCTCCAAATTTTTAGGGGCAAACACTATGGATGCTAATTATAGGCCGTGCATTGGGTATCTGATCTCATATTCCTTCAATTATCGAGAGGCATACGCGATAACCTTTCCGTGCTGCATAAGAACACATCCTAGTCCTTTATGCGATGCGTCACTGTATAACACAAACTCTCCCATTTCATCGAGAAGAGCGAGCACTGGTGCTGACACCAGTCTCCTTTTCAGTTCCTTAAAGCTTTCCTCACATTTCTCTGTCCATACAAACTTTTATGTTTTTCGGGTAGGTCTAGTCAGTGGACCGGCTATCTTAGCAAAGTCTTGCACGAATCTCCGGTAATATCCTGTTAAACCCATGTATTCGGGGAATCCTCCTTAATAGACGAAATCTTTATGAATCGAGACCCGGCCCATCCGATAAGTATCCCTTGGTCTGAGCAGCATGTTCCTTGGAACATGGTCAATTATAAATTCTTATGTTCTCGAACTCCTAACCTCTGTTGGGGTAGTCGGTCTTTCCCAGTTGGACACCGCCTCTATATTGGCAGGGTCAACTAAAACTCCTTTGCTACTCACCACATGCCCTAAGAAATGAACTTCCCTTAACCAAAACTCGCACTTTGAGAACTTGGCATATAATTTCTCATTCCTCAGGATTTCTAAGACTATCCTCAAATGTTCTGCATGTTCTTGCTCTGTCTTTGAGTAGATTAGAATATCATCTATAAAAACTATCACACAGATATCTAGGTACATTTTGAACACTCTGTTCATCAAATCCATAAAGGTTACGGGTGCATTGGTTAGCCCAAGCGACATGACTAAGAACTCATAGTGTCCATACCTAGTGCGAAAAGAAGTCTTTGGTATATCTTCCGATTTGATTTTTAACTGGTGATATCATGTCCTCAAATCTATTTTGAAAAAGTACACAGCTCCCTTGAGTTGGTCAAATAAGTCATCAATCCTAGGGAGAGGGTATCTATTCTTAATAGTCAGCTTATTCAATTCTCGGTAGTCTATGCATAATCTCATACTACCGTCCTTTTTCTTTACAAACAGTACTGGCGCTTCTCATGGCGACACACTGGGTCTTATCATCCCATTATCTAATAATTCTTGCAGCTGAGAAGCTAATTCCTTCATCTCAACTGGGGCTAGCCTATATGGGGCCTTGGACACTGGTGTCATTCCTGGTGCTAATTCTATAACGAATTCTATTTCTCTGTCGGGTGGAAACCTTGGTAAGTTCTCTTGAAATACATCCTCGAATTCATTTACTACGGGTATGTCCTGTATGTTAGGAACTTCCTTCTTCATATCCATCACATAAGATAAATAGGCCTCGTTACCTTTCTTTAATAATCTTTTTTCCTGTAGCATGGTCAGAAATTTCTGGGCCTGTTGTTGACCTCTAAACACTACTTCCTTTCCATTTTGCACTCTTATCTTTACCCTCTTCCGCTCACAATCTATTTGCGCTCCATTACTGGATAACCAATCCATTACTAAGATTATGTCAAATTTTCCTAACGCAAATGGGATTAGGTCAACTTCAAAGACTCTCCATCCTAATTTCAACTTGCATTTAGGGTGTACATGATTCACATGAATTATTTTTTTGTTTGCTATTTCCACTTGTAATACCTCACGTAAAGGTACAACGTTAAGTTTTAACTTTTTAGCAAAATATGGAGATATAAATGACTTGGTTGCTCCAAAATCAAATAGGAAATTTGCATGTTCAGAATTTAACAGAAGGGTACCTGCTATCACATCAGTATTTCGAATAACATCCTGAACGGTCATATTGAAGGTCCTAGCAGCTGGGGGTCGGTTGGATGCAGCTCTGCTCATCCCTGAGGCTAGGGGCTTCAATGTCGGGCAATCCTTTCTCATATGTCCTACCTTCCTACATTGGAAACACGTCACATTGGGTCGGGTGCAGTTGTTGGCAAGGTGTCCGGTTTGGTCACACCTGTAGCATTTCAGAGGGGCTCTCGCCTGGGTGCACACTCCAAGGTGTCTTTTTCAACATGTTTGACATTCTGGTATTGGGGCACGGGGTTGGCTATGAAATGCTGCCCTAGATTATCCGCCGCCCTGGCCAACACTCTCACTTGGTGTCTTTCTAAATCCGGGGCCTCACGCAGGTTGGGACACCACTCCCCTGACGAACTTGCTTGGAAGGCTCCTGTTCCTGGTTCCTCCTCCTTGGCTTCCTATCTTCCTCTTCCTATTTTCCTTTTCCTTTAAACTTTGTTCACTACCAGCTTCAACAATCGAGGCTTTTTGCACTATGGTGGCATAATCTGTTAGCTCTAGTACTGCCACTCGGTTCTGAATCCACTATTTCAGACCAAGCTGAAACCTTCGCGCTTTCTTCTCTTCGGTATTCACGAACTCAAGCACAAATCGTGATAGCTCAGTAAACTTGGCCTCATACTCTGCCACAGTCATCTTATCCTGTTTCAACTCCAGAAACTTAATCTCCATCTGGGTTTCCATAAACCTAGGGAAATACTTATCTAAGAACTGTCGGGTAAATCTATACCATGGAATCACAACATCAGCTCTAGGTTTCATTTGGGCTCCCACCAGTAATTAACTTCTCCTTTCAACATGTAAGAAGCAAAAATGGTCTTGTGTCGTTCCTCAACACCTAGTATCTCGAAGGACTTTTCTATCTCTTTGAGCCAGGCCCGTGCTTCAACAGTGTCGGCAGATCCAAGAAACTCTGGAGGTTTGGGGGATTTGAATGCCCTGAAGGCAGTGGCTGCAGTCTGTTGGGAAACATGCGGCTGTGGTGGAATGGGCTGTTGATTCAGATTTTCTCTTAATAGTTCCATAAACTCATTCATGGGGTTCCCTCCCTGATGGATATCCTCAGCCACTTATTCTACATATTCTTCCTCATCATATTCGTTATAGTCTAGGTCCTCTTCACTTTCTTCATTCATTATAGGGTCAGGTTCATTCCGTTGTTGGTTAACAGATTCTGCGGGCTGTGCCCTGGTTCCTCTTCTACGGGATGACATTGTTCTGATAATGAAAATTTGTCAATATAGTTGCAATTATTTTACAGTTGGATTAATTTATTCATATGTAAGCATGTTATTTATTATCTAGCATGTTTTTATCAATGCAATAATATGGAAATCAATTTCTTAATAACTGCTATATATATATATATACCATGGGGTCTCCCACTTATATCTGGGGAAAAAACAACTAGCCGAGTTCATACATGGCTTGATTATTATACATCATTACTTGTCCTGAATACTGAAATGCAAATACATAAGTCGTGTACCCTAAAGGGCTAGGAATGCTATCTACTACTAGCTATTCTATCAAAATTGGTGACGAGTCACCCAGCCTTCTTCAAGGTCCATAAATAGTCACTAGTCCCTCAGTCAATGTCACTGCGCGTGAGGTAAGGCATGCTCCTGCCAACATCAGCTCTGCGTCAATTACCGGGATGTATCCTCCCACCGTCGTCATCCTCATCTGAACCCGGGTACGGAGCTCGATCCCATCAATCTCTCTGCGGGCTATGGCTGGGGAAGCAGCTCTAAAGTCCCCTGGGTATCCTAGTCTGATGGCTCTCTCAGCTGTCAGTGCCTAGCGTAACTCCACAATACGGGTAGATCCCGCAGTGATCTCAGCGTTAAGCTGAGCCACTATCCAGTCGTGTATAGCTACATGTATGGTCGCCGGGGGTGGTAGAGGTGAGTTTGGGTCGCTAGAGGATATATCATAAGCCTCGTAGGTCTGTGCATCCATCCCATCCTCCTCGTCATCATCAGTATAGGGAAAAGGACTCTGCATCCCTCGGTGTGGTGTAGGAGAGCGAACAGTCGAGAGAGGGTACATCTCTACATTCCTCCAGCCTAAGTCATCTCCCTGGGGCATCTCAACGTCATTAGCTATGGGGACAGGAATGCAAGTCTCCTCCTCCGGGGCATCCTCAGTAGGGTCATCATCTGAGTCATCAATGGGTGGGTCCTCCGGCTCGGGAGTAGGGTCACGCTCAGGGGCCATAACATCATCAATAGGGTCAACCTCCCCATACGCTCCACTGGTACCTGACACAATAGGCAAGGTGTTACTAATTAGAGTCGGAATTCCCTTGAGGGTAAAACTGCCAAGACTACCCGTGTAGCCTGACGACGAACTCGACTTGAGCTCTAATTGATTATTTATTATTATTATTATTATGTCTACATATTTTATATCCTATCGTTTCCAAGATTTGATAACCTAAGGCTCTGATACCATTTCTCTGGCTCCCCAAAATTCGGGGTCAGGAATCTCAGAGGTCACGCCATCTTAATCACTATAAACCACATACCTCACATTATAATATATAAATACTCACACTTTACGACCTCACACTTATCAAACACACACACACTTACAGGTTAAAGTCTTGGAAACGAACCATTCATTACTAGAGTAAGTCAAACCACAAAGTGATAATTATTACAACCCAAAAGTAATTAAGTCTTACCGAGGAATAACCTTTAAGTAAAGTTAGTCCATCGGCCAAATACTTGTTTCTTATTTATTACCGTACATAAGTCATGCTTTTAAATAAGCTGAACTAAAAACAACTGAAAACCAATCCAGCTTATTCGGTCTACCTGTGGTACAACAGCAAACAACCTATGGAACAGCTGGCCGTTTCCTACCCATTTCCTGGTTGTGTGACTCATGATAGGCATCTTGATTCACTGTTGTGTTGTGTCAATTTAAGAAAACAAGTGTGAGCTATAATGCACAACATAATAATGTATAGTATGAAATGACTGTATGATAAACTCACGTAAAACATCATATATGATAATTATATTTTATTCAAAAATAGTTTTCCTTGGAGATACACACCTTCTAATGAAAACAATTCTTTAGTGGATTTTATTATCCTGCGAATACCTTAATGGTAAACCCATCACCTATGCTTGGGTTACTGTATTGCATCACAATTCCAATTGGAAGAATAGGACATTCGTTGGAGCCACCGCATACGATGATCAGTCGTACTACGGAAATAGTAACCTTTATTACTAGTAGAAGGACGACACCTTCGTATCTCGGTTATCACCCTTGCCGCATTCGGGCTAGGTGTACCATTTTTAGGTATACACATACTTCACAAGTTCCTGAGTACACAGAGTACCTTCGCCTGCGGTACCTTTGGTAGTCCATCTGGCACACATAGTACCAGAGTCTACCCCTCCCTTGTCCTTTTTAAAAGAATTCTATCATATCTCGAGAACTCGAAACACATCGAAGTTCCCCCAAGCATTTTCTTGTTGATAGAAACAACTTGATTTATTAGCGTATATATGTATATGTATACGTACTTCCGAATTTTTTGGAGGAAGTACTAAGGATGTGAGTTGACTGTTGTCAACAGATAATTAAATAAGGGGGAGTTTATTTTAAAACTATATTCAAATTATTTAAAATAAGTCGAGATAATATTCTTCGACGATCTGAAATTATTCGAATAATTTTCCGAAAATCAGAAAGTATTTTAAATCAGGTTCTATGATTTTTAAATTATATATAAACCATTTAATAAATAATAATTAATTAAATAAATAATAATCGATAAATAATTAAACCTCGAAGGAGTTTACTTTTAAAAGAATATTTAAAATAATATACTTCAATTAATTTATGTTTACGTAATTTAATAACCTTTAATGTTTAATCGGTTTTGAAATAAATAATCATTGGAATATGCTTCTCCCATAATAAATGAGTAGGTATATAATATTTATACTCGAACGATAAAATATAGTTGAGGGAATACGATCTTTGGAAATCATTTTAATAAAAGTTTGAGGTGTTTAATGTTTCGTAAGTGGACGTTGGGTCCTTTAATACGTAACTATTATGAACTTTTAATCATCCCGTAATATCACCGGAATGATTCCAGGGTTTTTTATTTTGAAATCCTGACCGACTCTCGGTCTTATAATAATACGTCACGCTTATAGCGGAATTAAACATTTCACGATATATACTTATAGTACAACATCGTTACATTATGCGAAAATTCAATTACTATGTATCATGGCAAGCATGGTATTTATGCAATGATAATAAAACAATCCTTTCACAAAACAATAGTAAATGGAGTTGGGTTCATAAACTTTCCTGGGTATCTCGAGTTGGAGGATGCTCTAGATTCCGCTCGGAAATCTATAATTTTAAACACAATTCGTTTCGTTAGTTCCCGTTCTAATTTACAGCGATTCGCACTCATGCGCTACTTATTATGCACCCTCTCAACTTATATTACCCTTATTATTTCTTTAAGTCCTTATTCACATTATGGTCGCTTCCTTTTTCAAAGTATCTTAAGTCCATTTCATTTTTCATCGTCGGTTCCGCTTATGGATTCTACGGTTTTCTAATCGCGCCGTCTCGGCTCCGATATTTTTATAAAATTGAAAAAGTATTATTTTCACTTGAAATTTTTATGGAAGTTAGGAAACTAAATTTAGTACTCTCTGTAAAAATTTCATGATTTATAAACATTTTTAAATCGATCCTTTTTATTTTCAAAGTTCGTAATTCATAGAAGTTTTTGTCGCGCAAATCACATTTAGTAAAACGGCCATAACTTTTGATCCATAAATTGGAATCAAGCGATTCAAGCGCCTAAAAGATTTTTATAACATTGTATATCATAATGAAGGGTTATTTTTTAAGAAACTACAGTTTACATCTTCCGGACTTTCTGCAGAAACTTAAAGTTACGTTTTGTTCGTTTTAGCGAGATTACGGTTACGATCGGAGTTTCGTTTATGCCTTAAATCTTTATACTACCACCAACAATCAACATATCATCATCACCACACTAACTCCTCTCAAGAAAATCATGTTCTTGAGGCAACAACAATCAACCTTAATTCTACATTGCTAAACATCAAGATTACAACAATACTTCCACCAAAACTAGGTTTACAAATATGTTCTAAAAGATTTTTTTTTGGGTAAATGAGGTCTAAGCCTCGTAAGATATATATATATAAAGAAAGAATATACAGAGAGAAACCCTTGAGAGTTTAACTCTTAAAACAGATCTTCAAGAGAAACCTGAAATGGAGAAAAAAGAAAAAGAAATACTACAAAACTTGACAAGAGCCAAAATAAAGCCCAAACTAAAAGGCCAACCCATAAAAGTCCAAAAAACAGCCAACAGAAGCCCAAGAGAACAGCTTTCCAGATGATACAGATCAAAATTCCGGCCCAATTCCAAAGCCCAACAGAGGAGCAGCCCAAAAACAAATCAACAGAGCTTTTGCTGAACAGAAAACAGCAAAGCTCCTCACCCAGACAAACAAAACCCCGACCACCTGAAGCACCACAGCAAGAAAATTACAGTTCTAAAAGAATCTTGAACTTAAATCTTAAGTAAGGATGGGTCAAAGATCTATACCTTTCTTGAGAGCTTGAGATTTGTTCTTGATGATGGTGAAGCTTGGAAGTGCTTGTTAGGGTTTTTGGAACCTAAAACAACCATTAAAATCAAGAAACAAAATACAAGTTACTATTCATACTATTCACTATCATCTTTCTTGATTTTATTTCACCCATCAAACCTTGATAAAAAGAGCTCAAAGATTAATCTTACGTTAGTTTATGTGGTATGAAGCTTGAGAATTAATGGGAGGATTTATCCATGGCTAGAGCTTGATGATTTGATTTTGATTTTCTTATTTTTTTTGAAGGGCCGAATGAAGAAGAAGAAATGGGGGAGAGAGAGTTTTTGTGTTGCTTCTTGGGAGCTTCTTGGAATAATACAAGTGACATATTGTATTGATTTTTATTCTCTATTTTATATCCTAGGATTTGATTTATGTTGTCAAATCTTGGACAAAAACTAGCTAGCCTTTGTAGTTTACAAGATAAGCTAATTAGCTTAGCCCCTTAGCTTACTATTTGCTAGCCCTTGGTTGATCATCCTATACACTATTTGATAAATTAACCATGGTTACTTTTCTACCATGGTTAGTTAGTGCGTTACGTTTATTTAATCGTTTACGCGTTTGTTAGGTCGCTAACATTTTCGTAATACTTTCTCGTAAATGGTTCACGACGTAAATCCTTTCGTATTTATTCCATATGTTTTGAATTATCATACTTGGATATAAATCCGCAGGGTTTTAAATTCGTAATTATATTGTGATTCCCGTAATCCTCGATGATTCGTAAATATGGTCGTTTTTCAAAGTTCATTTTCTTCGAAAACTAATAGCGTTTACATACACTCATTTGGTACGTATAATCATAATATCAACTTCGAATCTCATTTTCTCATGCATAACATAGTGTGGGCTAAAATGTTTTCCCCTTCTGTCAGGGTTACTATTCATTAAACATTTTTACATGGTCTCCAAAATTCGAGTTATTACAAGCAGTCCAACATAAGGTCCTAATGCGGTCAGGGTGATGACCAGTGGGGAATTCATCCATCTACTAATAGAAAATGTAACTTAAGTGGTATCTTTTCCTGATCAGCAAGATATCAGGTTTATGCCAAGGTTTTCTTCTTTCCAAATTCAGTGGATATTACAACTCTATTTATATTTTTCATGAGAGAGGTTTTCAAGGAGTGTATGAGAGATATATATATATATAGGTGTATATATATATATATCAGGACTTAATGAAGTATCTCGTAACTTTATTTCTTTCAAATGATATTTCAAAGATTGAATCTATTTAAGTCTTATCTTGTGGTCTCATCTATGTGAAAAGATATAAGTATATTGGAGTATCTTGTAACTTCATCTTTTCAACTTATATCTAGTAAATGATTATCTTATGCATGACAAAGATTTTCAGGAAAAAGTTGAGACAAGGTTAGATATATGAAATTACCTTGCAACGATATTTTTATACAGTTATAAACTGGAACTCTGTGTATTTAAAAGATTTTGAAATGTATATATATATACTGAATATTTTGCGACTTCGTCGCGTTAAGATATCAAACTTGGTTCTTGTTTGCTTGACCAAGAATTTTATGAGTACTATGAGGATGCTCATATACTGTTAATTACTATACATGTTATTTTGGTGGGTTTTTTTCTCACCCTTGCTTTCTTCTTTCATCACACAACAACAGCTAGATAAGATGAACAAGACCAAGCTCCCAACTCGCGAGCGGATAGGAAATGTTCCGCAGTTTCTTGTAGGCATTGATATCGTTGTAGCTGAGGTAGGAACTACCAATAGGCTAGGCTCTGAACTTTTAATGTACTAGACTTATGTATATTTATGAATTGTAATAATGGAAAACATATTCAGAAACCCTTTTGAGGTGTAATGACTTATAATTGTGAAATAAAATGACTTGTGTTATTTTTGGTATTCATCTCTGAGACTATAACTTGTGGTGTGTGTGTGTATTGTGGGGTCACAGTACGCAGTAGTTGGTTATTTATTAAGATTAAGTGTTATTAAGGGAAATGGAACTCGTGACAACCCGGATCTCCGACCCCGGATTTGGGGGTGTTCCGGCTATTCTCTGTTACTTCTTTGATTATTAAGGTTGATTTGTTGGAGAAAAGGGTCCATAAATTGAAGAATTAAGGATCAAGCCCTTTTTCTTAAGGGTTGTTATTATTTTAAATTTGAATCTTTGTTTTGATTTATATTTTATTTGAGATAATTATGGACCTCTTTTTTATGTTTGGTTATTAGGATGGAACCCTTCTTGTTTAATTTGTGGATTTCATCCTCTTGGAGTTTATTATCTAAACTAGCAAGTAAAGTCTGTTGTATCTTTCTTTCCGAACTCATCAGATGAATATCATTCCACGACATCAAGTAAGTCGATGTTTTCATTTCTGTTATTAGCGTCGATATTCTATTTCTTAAATTTTTAATTTTGCTATTAGTTTTCATTTATGTTATTGCTTCTTGTTTAATCTAATGTTATTGTTGATGTTGGTCTACTCCAGTATCTTGGTTTTTTCTCATCTTTTGAAGCTAGTGAACATCAAGCGCTTTTCTCGCTGCCCCTCCCCTTTTGACAGGTTCGTGTTTCCACGTTTATATTGAGGGGGGTATATTGACGGAAATTAACTTGTTTCCTGGGTTTTGGCTATGATCTTCTGCCTCTTTGTTGTAAGAACCCTGATTTTTGTAATATTTATAACTTCTGTGAATAGTAACTTGAGCTGATTAAGTAATACGTATGGGGATCATCATAAAATGAATAGTGGAATTTTGAGAATCCGAGATCATATTCTTGTTTATCGAGGAAAATAAGTGAATGTAAAAGCCGACGGAATTCGAAGATTTATGATTATACTACGTATTTTCGTATCCGTAAAGAATGGCGTAGAACCGGGAATACTATGTGAAATAAATAATATATCAAGGTGTTTCTATGATCAAGAGAAGGAATGGAATTGGTTATAGTATTATAAGCGATAAAAGAAATCGCTACGAAACAAGTCGTTATACGTGGAAACTATCGGAATGGAACGACGATTGCGTTTACGATAAATAAACGAATGAGAAATTAAATCCCATGCAAGTTGGCCATGCATAACCAAGTCCTAACTAGTAGTTAGGAGTGTAACTAGATGATTAGAAGTTAACTAGAATAGTTAGTGGAATAGTGTTGAATAGTGATGGGAGACAAACAAGTACACAAGCCATATTTCTCCCTTTTCTCACTTCATCACACAATCAAACCAACCTATACCTTTGCCAAATTATTGTCAAATCTGCTGCATACATCCCATATATTCATTATACACTCCCACACTTCATCCACAAAAGAAAACAACCCTCTTTTCCCTCACTTAAAGCTCTCCCATTTTACATTCCAGCAGTTCGGATTTTCTGAGCAAGGGAGAAAGAAAAATTCATAACTCACATAACTCAAAATGTACGCATTCAAATATCATGAGATTTTTACCATAGATTATATATATCTTGGGTAAGATTCGTACCAAATTTCAGCCTCAAATTAGTTTTTTCAATTTTATAAAAATGTTTGAATGAGGTGCTGAAAAGTAACTCCGAAATTCTAACTTGTTTCTTGGTTTTGTTTCTTAAGGATCTAGCCCTTCTAAGTGTTTTTCAAGCAAACCAAGCCCTAATAACCTTATTACTAACCCTTCTAGTGCTCAATAAGGTATAACTTCCAACTCTTTAAAGTTTTAAGGGTGGGTTTAAGAGTTATTTATGATGTAGTGTCAAGATCCAAGAGTTTGTGTATGTGTAAGGTTGTTTTACTCACATTCTTGCTAAGTACTTGAGTTTTTGAGTTGTGATGCTTGTATTTGATGATAGATAAAGTATATAAGGTGTATGTGGGTGGATCTTGAGAAGTAAGAAGTGCTGTGTTGGTCATAAGTAGTGATTGTGTCAAGAACAAGTAGTAGAAATGGAATATGGAGCCTATTGTACCTGGTCTGCCTTCTGCAGTATATTCGGCCATGTAAATATTTGAAATATGTGAGTCACTGGCCATGACTGGGTAGATCGTGATTTTTAGTTTCTTTACATGTGTGGATCGTCATGAGGGGATTTACGGTTTAAAAGTTATGACCGTTTTAGTGTAGAGCGTTCATACGAAAAGCCAACTGCGCATAGGCCACTTGCTTGATAATTTTGAAAGGCTAAAAATGATTTCGAAAATTTGGAAAAATCATGATAATTAAATAATGCAGCAAGGAAGACTGTCCAAAAAGAAGTTTAAGAAAATATTAATTTTTCAATTTTATAAAAATGTTTTAGTAAAGCGAATCGATAATCGCGTACTAACTAAGATCGTTGGTTATTGATTTTAGATCGCCAACAAAAGCCCCGAGACCATACCACTCCTAGCACTCGAGGCAAGTTTACGAAACTCTAACACAAATTATCCATGCTATATATACTTTTGTGATATTGATGCCATGATTTACAATTCGAAAATATATGTTTGTCTGTGATATCAATACATTCCAATTATGCGATTATTTACGGAGACGAACTTCGTTTTATACGAGTATAAGAAATTGAAACGTAATTTTAATATAATACAAGATAGTGGGAGTCGGAGATATTTTTAAATCAATTTAATCCTGGAACGAGCGGGACGCGGAAAATTTTGATTTCAATAAACAAAGTACTTTCGCGTAACATACATATTAAACGAACGATTGAGATTTGATTTATAACTAAAAGAGGTAATCGAATACTCACTCAAGGGATATCCTACTTGATTATTTATTTATAAGTAATACCTAAAGAGTTACTAAAATATCTGGAAAATACTTAAAGTGATATTGAAAAGTTTTTAAATCAATTCACTCTATCTAAAACGTATGTAACCATTCGAAGGATAATTATAAGATGTCGAATCCCGTCTTAAGTATTTAATTAAGATTTTTATCAATTCATTGAACCTTATTAAGGAACATTTTGTACTTAAGGTTTTATCAATTCATTGGACCCTTCTTAAAAATATTATGAGACCGTAAATATTTAATATTACGTACCTCAAAAAAAATCATTTAAAAATAGACATAGTTCCCAAGGATACTTTCTAAATTATTCAAAATTTCTCGGAAGAGATCAATCATCTGAAACTTATCAAAACCTTAGGGAACTTAGTCTAGAAGCATGAAGGTTTTGCTTCCTCGCTCAATGAAAAACAAGTGAACAATATATGTAAAACTCTACTACGGTTAAGGGTAGAAAACGATTTTAAATTCAAAACTCTGACAACTCACAAGAATCAATTGTAATAAAAGTGACGGATAAATTACCTTGTTTAAAGGTCAACTGAGAACGATATATTCCTTCGATAAAGGATTTTATGTAAATGATATAATTGTTTTGGGACTGGAATGTGGCTTACCCGGCACGGAGAGGTATCGGGTAGTGACCAAGTGCGAAGTGGCGCAGTATACAGTTATGTGGTCTCTGTGACCATTGACTTTCGGACTTGCATGGAAATGGGCAACCATCGTGTAATGTCTTGATAAGCCCAAAGGCGGCTAGGTTTGTATTCCTTCTACTAGTAGAGAAAATTTCGTATTCGGCTTATCACCGGTATGTGGTTTATTCCAGTATAGTCCCTTCCTCCACTTTGGATAAATTATTGTGAAACCTACAACAGAAGGCCGATAAGGCTGAGTTTTAAATAAAGATGTTGATGTAAATATATCACATCCATATGAGAATCTTGGTTCAAGCATCATATTGAGATTTTGAGATAAAATGAGTACGAGTATAAGCCGATTAAACTGATACAGTTAAAGTTGAGTTTTTCATAAAATTGACAAGCATATAAACTTTTAGAAACCTTGGATATACAATGCCTAATGGTTGTTTTTCCCTAAATGATTATATTGAGATAATGGATATCTATATCTTGCTGAGCATTAGTGCTCACTCTTGCTTTTATAAATATCATATCATAACAGATTACCAGCATGGCCCGAACCAGGATGACTGTCCGCAAACGGGTAGGGGACGCCCGTGAGTACTGTAGACTGTTCGTCCTCCAGCCACCTCAGGTAGACGAATAGAGATAGTTTCCTTTTGAGTACTTGAACCAAGACTATTTGTGACCCGAGTCGGTCTCATGTAGAGCTGTTCTCGGCATTCACTCTTTTGAGATAATTTCCTTTGGTCTGTAATAACTTAAATACTTTAACGTTAATTTAGTAATGTTTCTGAGCATATAACCTGTGTGTGTGTGAGTTTGGTTAAAAGGTTGAGTAATGATGTGAAAAGAGGATTAATTATTTATTAGTCAATATTAAGTGATCGTAACGACCCGAATTCCCGACCTTGAATTTGGGGGTGTTACAGAAAT
This sequence comes from Apium graveolens, assembly GCF_009905375.1. NCBI lineage: Eukaryota > Viridiplantae > Streptophyta > Magnoliopsida > Apiales > Apiaceae > Apium > Apium graveolens. Next base: position 151,190,590 of record NC_133654.1, on the reverse strand, counting down.
GGTATCAGAGCCCTATGTTATAAGTCTCAGAAATGTTAGGTGAATCAACTGAATCAACTGAATCAATGAACTAGAACTCACATAGAGTTCGTAGTCGGGCTACGAGGGTAGCACTGACATTAAGAACCCTTAGGGGTGATTTAAGTATCCAAGGATAGTAATACGTGTGTTAAATGACTTGTAGGTACCCGATGTGTTAGACCCTAAGGCTGTAGAGGCGTACGAGAGAGAGCATGATGAGGCCCTTTTAGCTGAGATCGAGGTAGCCGACCCTGCCCCCACTGTGGGCTTAGTGGTATTCGAGTACCCGGAGACTGACCCTGAGGAGGACTCGGAGGAGGACCCCACTGAGCTAGACACCGAGATAGCCCCTCCTGAGGAAATTCCATACGATAGCACGGAGGTTCCGTCTCTAGAGATGATGAGGGTGGATGTGCATCAGAGGTCGATAGAGCGTTTGTTAGATCGGATCTCAGCAGCCCAGGCTCAAGTCGCTGAGCTCGAGAGCGAGACAGGAGTAGCAGATTTGATGGATAGAATGATAGCTCTGCAGGCCAGAGTCACTGCCCTGACTGAGGAGTTAGAGGCAGAGCTAGGGGCAGCCACCCCAGTGAGGACACCCACCCCGTCCCCTGTACACGTTAGTCCCGCGCGGACTGAGACCGACAACGGGATGGACCCTATTCTTGACGGTGTGGCAGCGACTCCTGCAAATTCCCCACATTCACCACCCCTACCAGTCATATCCCTACCAGTCATATCCCTAGCAGTTCACGACTTGGTGGTAGGTCGCTATGCTACTGATCTGACAGTGGCTGAGGCCCATATTGTCGAGCTGAGGGACCAGCTTTCCATCGAGCGGCACATGAGGATAGAGGCCCGAGGCAGGCGAGGATACCCCAGCGCCCGACACCTGCGCAGGACCATTCACCGCATAGAGTAGAGGACCATCGGTAGGATTCACCGTTTATCCCCACAGCGTGACTTGGTGAGTAGGCGCGAGGTTATCAGGGTTGTGGTCCGCGCTATGAGGCGGATTCGTGATGTTGCTCATGGCTAGTGGACACTGTTAGTAGTTGGTTGTTGTTCCTCAGCGGTGGTACTTAGTTGTTTTGTGATAGTTGTTCTGGGTTGTTGTCTTTGATAGTGCCACCAGCTAAGGATTATTGTATTAAGGCAGATTGTACTTTTATTATTCAGTATGTTGTACCTAGACTCGGCGTATGGCCAAATTATGTATAATTATCATGTTGTTTAGTTGCGATTTCTAGATCGTGGTTTAATCTTCTTTCATACCTGCATAATTACATAATGTCATAACAAATCAGGAAGCATGAGAATTGGCAAGTGGAAACAACTTAAATAAGTTTATGTAACAGGAAAATGCCGCCAAGGAGAATAGTAACAAGAACTCGCCCGGCTGCATCTGGCGGCCAGGGTAGTAATAATGAGCAAGGGCATCGAGCACAGACCCCACCATTAAGATTTAACGAAGAATGAAATGAATATGATGATGAGGACTATGAGGAGTCAGAGGCTGAAGATACTCAGGGGATGGAAATGCCAGTGAACCCTATGGAGCAGTTTGTAGAACTTCTGAGGCAAAACCTGCAGCAGCAACGACCACCCCAACAACCCCAGCAGGCCATGGCTAATGCATTTAAATCTTTCAAGTCGGTCAAGCCCCCAGAGTTTCATGGTGTTACTGACCCAGTTCAGGCCAGGGCTTGGCTAAAAGAGGTAGAAAAGACCTTTGAGCGAATCGGCACTTAAGAAGCCCACAAGACTAATTTCGCCACTTATCTCTTAAAGGGTGAGGCTAACTATTGGTGGGAAGCCAAGAAAAATATGGAACCCCAAGGGATTGTTACTTGAGAAAGATTCACTGAGTTGTTTTTAAAGAAGTATGTCCCGAAGTTTATGGAGGTTCAGATGCAGCGAAAGTTCCTAGAGCTGAAACAAGAAAATATGAGTGTAGCGGAATATGAAGCTAAGTTCACAGAATTGTCGAGGTTTGTGCCACAACTGGTGGGTACCGAAGAGCAAAAGGCTGAGAGATTTCAACAGGGATTGAAGCATTGGATTCAGAACAAGCTGGCAATTATGGAGATAACTGACTATGCCACCCTAGTGCAAAAGGCCACGATAGCTGAAGCAGGGAGTAAAATGAGCCAGAAAATGAAGCAAACTAAGAAGCGAAAGTTTGATGGTCAAAGCCGGAGTGTGGGAGGGGGAAGCTTCCCTAGTAAGCTTGTCAAGGGGATGGCCTCCCAACCCAACCGCAGTACAGGATTCGGGGGATCAGGGGGCGTGAGTGTGACCCGGAGCGGGAACCAGACATGAATGTGTTATCATAGCCAACCATGACCCCCTCTGCCAGAATGCAGGAGCTGCGGTAAGAAGCATTCTGGGCAATGTATGCAGAAACCAGTGACTTGCTTTAAATGTGGTAAGGTGGGGCACTATGCCACAGCTTGTAACCAGGAAGCGGCTAAGTGTTTCTAGTGCGGAAAGACAGGACACATCAGGAAGGACTGCCCTGCGGTGGCCCCAGCTAGCTCAAGGGGTAGTGTAGCTGCATCTAACAGAGTGCCGACTGCCAGAACCTTTAATATGACTGTGAAAGATGTCGTGAGGAACACCAATGTTATAGCAGGTACGCTCCTCCTAAACTCCAATTCCGCCAATGTGCTATTTGATTCTGGAGATACTAAGTCTTTCGTGTCTAAGGAATTTGCTGAAAAATTGAACTTAAAAGTGGAACCTTTGAAAGAATCTTTGCAAGTGGAAATAGCTAATCAAGAGATTATCCCTGTAAATCAAGTTTATGCTAACTGCAACCTAGAATTAGGTGGAGTAAGATACCCAGTAGATTTAATTCCCTTTCAACTAGGGGAGTTTGATGTGATATTAGGAATGGATTGGCTATCTAGAAACCATGCCCAGATTGATTGTGATCGGAAGAAAGTAAAATTGAAAACACCTAGTGGTAAGAGTGTAATAATTAAGGAGCAACGGCAAACCACGAAATTTCTAACTATGGTGTAGACCAAAAGACTTTTAAGGCAAGGATGTGAGGCCTACTTGGCTCACGTGGTGGATACCAAACGAGAAACCCCTGAGATCCACACCATACCCGTAGTTAACGAGTTTGAGGATGTATTTCCCAAGGATCTTCCCGGACTACCTCCGGATCGAGAGATAGAATTTGCCATTGATTTAGCTCCCGGCACGGCACCAGTATCAAAGGCCCCGTATCGTTTGGCCCCCGTGGAGATGAAAGAGTTGGCTGATCAACTGCAAGATCTATTGGATAAAGGAATGATTAGACCAAGCGTGTCCCCGTGGGATGCACCCGTATTATTTGTGAAGAAGAAGGACGGCAACATGAGACTGTGCATCGATTATCGAGAGCTGAACAAGCTGACCATTAAAAACAAGTACCCATTGCCAAGAATAGATAACCTCTTTGACCAACTAAAGGATGCAACGTGTTTTTCCAAGATTGACCTTAGGACAGGTTATCATCAACTTAAGATCAAACCGGAAGATATACCTAAGACTGCATTTCGCACTAGGTACGGACATTATGAGTTCCTAGTTATGTCATTTGGTTTGACTAACGCGCCCGCGGCTTTCATGGATCTGATGAACAGAGTCTTTAAGAAGTATCTAGACGAATGCGTGATAGTCTTCATCGATGATATTCTAATTTACTCTAGGTCAGAGGAGGAACATGCGGAACACCTCAGGATAGTATTGGAAATCTTACGGAAAGAAAAATTGTATGCCAAATTCTCAAAGTGTGAATTTTGGTTGAAAGAAGTTCAGTTTTTGGGTCATGTGATTAGTAAGGAAGGAATTCTCGTAGACCCCGCAAAGATAGAAGCTATCGCTAATTGGGAACAACCAACCACGCCCACCGAGGTCAGAAGCTTTATTGGACTGGCCGGGTATTATCGAAGGTTTGTAAAGGATTTCGCCAAGATAGCAGGCCCGTTGACTAGACTTACTCGGAAAACAGAAAAGTTTGTTTGGACGGAGAAATGTGAGGAGAGCTTCCAAGAATTGAAGAAAAGGTTGGTATCGGCCCCAGTGCTGGCCCTACCAGACGATAAAGGGAACTTTGTGATTTATAGTGATGTTTCCCATAAGGGTTTGGGATGTGTGCTGATGTAGCACGGTAAGGTGATTGCCTATGCATCCAGGCAATTAAAGGAATATGAAGTGAGGTACCCCACCCATGACTTAGAATTAGCCGCCATAGTGTTTGCCCTTAAGATATGGAGACATTACCTATACGGAGAAAATTGTGAGATTTATACTGACCACAAGAGTCTTAAATATATCTTCACCCAGAAGGAGCTAAACATGAGGCAGAAAAGGTGGTTAGAATTGATTAAGGACTACGACTGCGAAATTCTTTATCACCCGGAGAAGGCCAATGTGGTGGCCGATGCCCTTAGTCGTGAGGAAAGATTGAAAAGGATCACCACGTCAGAGGATTTGATCAGAGAATTTGACAAGTTAGAGATTGAGGTCAAGGTCGCTGATCCAGGGACCGAAGCTTTGTATGAGATGGTTATGCGACCGGAGCTACTGGAAAAGATTAGGCGATGCCAAGAAATAGTGTTGAGGGAGAACAAGGAACTGGTAAGCGGAGAGGAGGCCAAGTGTGACCCAGACGAGAAAGGAATCAGGAGGCATGCCTACAGAATATGGGTCCCTAATGTCCAAGAATTAAAGGATGGAATTTTACGGGAAGGACACAGCTCTAGATATACGGTCCACCCAGGAAGCACTAAAATGTACCAAGATTTGAAAGAGTACTACTGGTGGCCTAACATGAAGAAGGATGTAGCGGAGTGGGTTAGTAAGTGTATGACCTGTCAGAGAGTAAAGGCAGAACACCAGCGACCAAGCGGACTCTTGCAACCCTTAGAAATTCTGATGTGGAAATGGGAGCAGATAGCTATGGATTTTGTGGTAGGATTACCCCGAACTAAGACTAACCATGATGCAATATGGGTAATTGTAGACCGAGATCCTCGATTCAACTCCAGATTTTGGAGGAGCTTTCAGGAATGCCTAGGAACCAAACTAAACATGAGCACCGCTTACCATCCGCAAACAGATGGACAAAGTGAGCGAACCATCCAGACATTGGAGGACATGTTGAGAATGTGTGTAATTGATTTTAAGGGTTCTTGGGATGAACACCTGTCTTTGATAGAGTTTGCTTACAACAACAATCATCATGCGAGTATCGGAATGCCCCCATACGAGGCGTTGTATGGCCAAAGGTGCCGTTCGCCCTTGTATTGGGATGAAGTAGGTGAGAGAAAGTTACTAGGTCCCGACTTGGTGCAAAGGACAAGGGACATAGTTCAATTAGTCAGAGGACGCATAGCAGCAGCCCAAGACCGACAGCGTAAATACGCCGATCTGGCACAGAAGGACAGAGAGTATGAAGTGGGTGACCAGGTTTTTCTGAAAGTTTCACCATGGAAAGGATTGATAAGATTTGGTAAGAAGGGGAAGCTGAGCCCCCGTTATATTGGACCTTTCGAGATTCTAAGACGGATAGGACCCGTGGCATACGAGTTAGCTTTACCTCCAAATCTTCAGCAGGTCCATAATGTTTTTCATGTATCAATGTTGAGGAAGTATAATGTGGATGCCAAACATATAGTGGAGCATGAGCAAGTAGACCTTCAACCAGATATGTCCTATGTTGAGCAGCCAGTCGAAATCATTGACCGAAAAGAGCAAGTACTCCGGAACAAGAGTGTCAATCTAGTCAGAGTCTTATGGAGGCATCACAATATCGAGGAGTCGACTTGGGAATTAGAGAGTCACATGCAAGAAAAGTACCCCCATCTATTTGTGGATTGATTCCGGGATGGAATCCTTTTAAGGGGGGGAGACTGTAAGAACCCTGATTTTTGTAATATTTTAAAACTTCTGTGAATAGTAACTTGAGCTGATTAAGTAATACGTATGGGGATCATCATAAAATGAATAGTGGAATTTTGAGAATCCGAGATCATATTCTTGTTTATCGAGGAAAATAAGTGAATGTAAAAGCCGACGGAATTCGAAGATTTACGATTATACTACGTATTTTCATATCCGTAAAGAATGGCGTAGAACCGGGAATACTACGTGAAATAAATAATATATCAAGGTGTTTCTATGATCAAGAGAAGGAATGGAATTGGTTATAGTATTATAAGCGATAAAAGAAATCGCTACGAAACAAGTCGTTATACGTGGAAACTATCGGAATGGAACGACGATTGCGTTTACGATAAATAAACGAATGAGAAATTAAATCCCATGCAAGTTGGCCATGTATAACCAAGTCCTAACTAGTAGTTAGGAGTGTAACTAGATGATTAGAAGTTAACTAGAATAGTTAGTGGAATAGTGTTGAATAGTGATGGGAGACAAACAAGTACACAAGCCATACTTCTCCCTTTTCTCACTTCATCACACAATCAAACCAACCTATACCTTTGCCAAATTATTGTCAAATCTGCTGCATACATCCCATATATTCATTATACACTCCCACACTTCATCCACAAAAGAAAACAACCCTCTTTTCCCTCACTTAAAGCTCTCCCATTTTACATTCCAGCAGTTCGGATTTTCTGAGCAAGGGAGAAAGAAAAATTCATAACTTACATAACTCAAAATGTACGCATTCAAATATCATGAGATTTTTACCATAGCTTCTATATATCATGGGTAAGATTCGTACCAAATTTCAGCCTCAAAGTTAGATTTTTTCAATTTTATAAAAATGTTTGAATGAGGTGCTGAAAAGTAACTCCGAAATTCTAACTTGTTTCTTGGTTTTGTTTCTTAAGGATCTAGCCCTTCTAAGTGTTTTTCAAGCAAACCAAGCCCTAATTACCTTATTACTAACCCTCCTAGTGCTCAATAAGGTATAACTTCCAACTCTTTAAAGTTTTAAGGATGGGTTTAAGAGTTATTTATGATGTAGTGTCAAGATCCAAGAGTTTGTGTATGTGTAAGGTTGTTTTACTCATATTCTTGCTAAGTACTTGAGTTTTTGAGTTGTGATGCTTGTATTTGATGATAGATAAAGTATATAAGGTGTATGTGGATGGATCTTGAGAAGTAAGAAGTGTTGTGTTGGTCATAAGTAGTGATTGTGTCAAGAACAAGTAGTAGAAATGGAATATGGAGCCTATTGCACTTGGTCTGCCTTCTGCAGTGTATTCGGCCATGTAAATATTTGAAATTTATGAGTCACTGGCCATGAATGGGTAGATCTTGATTTTTAGTTTCTGTATATGTGTGGATCGTCACGAGGGGATTTACGGTTTAAAAGTTATGACCGTTTTAGTGTAGAGCGTTTATACGAAAAGCCAACTGCGCATAGGCCACTTGTTTGATAATTTTGAAAGGCTAAAAAAGATTTCGAAAATTTGGAAAAACCATGATAATTAAAATAATGCAGCAAGGAAGACTTTCCAAAAAGAATTTTAAGAAAATATTAATTTTTCGATTTTATAAAAATGTTTTAGTAAAGCGAATCGATAATCGCGTACTAACTAAGATCGTTGGTTATTGATTTTAGATCGCCAATAAAAGCCCCGAGACCATACCACTCCTAGCACTCGAGGCAAGTTTACGAAACCCTAACACAAATTATCCATGCTATATATACTTTTGTGATATTGATTCCATGATTTACAATTCGAAAATATATGCTTGTCTGTGATATCAATACATTCCAATTATGCGATTATTTACGGAGACAAACTTCGTTTTATACGAGTATAAGAAATTGAAACGTAATTTTAATATAATACAAGATAGTGGGAGTCGGAGATATTTTTAAATCAATTTAATCCCGGAACGAGCCGGACGCGGAAAATTTTGATTTCAATAAACAAAGTACTTTCGCGTAACATACATATTAAACGAACGATTGAGATTTGATTTATAATTAAAAGAGGTAATCGAATACTCACTCAAGGGATATCCTACTTGATTATTTATTTATAAGTAATACCTAAAGAGTTACTAAAATATCCAGAAAATACTTAAAGTGATATTGAAAAGTTTTTAAATCAATTCACTCTATCTAAAACGTATGTAACCATTCGAAGGATAATTATAAGATGTCGAATCCCGTCTTAAGTATTTAATTAAGATTTTTATCAATTTATTGAACCTTATTAAGGAACATTTTGTACTTAAGGTTTTATCAATTCATTGGACCCTTCTTAAAAATATTATGAGACCGTAAATATTTAATATTACGTACCTAAAAAAAAATCATTTAAAAATAGACATAGTTCCCAAGGATACTTTCTAAATTATTCAAAATTTCTCGGAAGAGATCATCTGAAACTTATCAAAACCTTAGGGAACTTAGTCTAGAAGCATGAAGGTTTTGCTTCCTCGCTCAATGAAAAATAAGTGAACAATATATGTAAAACTCTACTACGGTTAAGGGTAGAAAACGATTTTAAATACAAAACTCCGACAACTCCCAAGAATCAATTGTAATAAAAGTGACGGATAAATTACCTTGTTTAAAGGTCAACTGAGAACGATATATTCCTTTGATAAAGGATTTTATGAAAATGATATATTGTTTTTGGGACTGGAATGTGGCTTACCCGGCACGGAGAGGTATCGGGTAGTGACCAAGCGCGGAGTGGCGCAGTATACAGTTATGTGGTCTCTGTGACCATTGACTTTCGGACTTGCACGGAAATGGGCAACCATCGTGTAATGTCTTGATAAGCCCAAAGGCGGCTAGATTTGTATTCCTTCTACTAGTAGAGAAAATTTCGTATTCGGCTGATCACCGGTACGTGGTTTATTCCAGTATAGTCCCTTCCTCCATTTTGGATAAATTGTTGTGAAACCTACAACAGAAAGCCGATAAGGCTGAGTTTTAAATAAGGATGTTGATGTACATATATCACATCCATATGAGAATCTTGGTTCAAGCATCATATTGAGATTTTGAGATAAAATGAGTACGAGTATAAGCCGATTAAACTGATACAGTTAAAGTTGAGTTTTTCATAAAATTGACAAGCATATAAACTTTTAGAAACCTTGGATATACAATGCCTAATGGTTGTTTTTCCCTAAATGATTATATTGAGATAATGGATATCTATATCTTGCTGAGCATTAGTGCTCACTCTTGCTTTTATAAATATCATATCACAACAGATTACCAGCATGGCCCGAACCAGGATGACTGCCCGCAAACGGGTAGGGGACGCCCGTGAGTACCGTAGACTATTCGTCCGCCAGCCACCTCAGGTAGACGAATAGAGATAGTTTCCTTTTGAGTACTTGAACCAAGACTATTTGTGACCCGAGTCAGTCTCATGTAGAGCTGTTCTCGGCATTCACTCTTTTGAGATAATTTCCTTTGGTCTATAATAACTTAAATACTTTAACGTTAATTTAGTAATATTTCTGAGCATATAACCTGTGTGTGTGAGTTTGGTTAAAAGGTCGAGTAATGATGTGAAAAGAGGATTAATTATTTATTAGTCAATATTAAATGATCGTAACGACCCGAATTCCCGACCTTGAATTTGGGGGTGTTACATTTGTTCTTGTTTGAAATGGATTTAAGTTAAATGGATGTCGAGCTAGTCTTGTTCTATGTTTCTTGGTTTATTTTCTATGTTTCGAGTACCCTAGTCCTAGTTGCGTCTTAATACCCCATGACTTTTTGTATTGGAAACTAAATAAATTTTAACCCCTATAATGAATGGTGTCTCTGTTTTATAGCTTTATAATTATCTCAGATCGTGTATGTTTTATAATATGTTGAGACATAGTGAATTGTCTGTTGGTACTTAGGGGAGATCTTTAGCTATGCAAGAAACATATACAAGTTTTGTATAGTTAAAACCTACATTATTTGAATTAAAAAAACAATATATTATGTGATGTACCTTTTTATTTATCATTTCAAATTTAATAAATAATATTCTATATTGCCGAGAAAAAAGGGAGGTGGCAGTATTAATGAAGGACAATGTTGTTTCTTATATGATGTATGCTTCCAAAACTGCTTCAAGGTGTTGATGGATTTTTTACCTTTTTTCTTCCTTGTTTTATGACTATTTTTATAGGCATTGCAGCTTGGCCAAAAACCATACTTTATATTTGGGATCGGCAGTCAAAGATGCCACATGTGTTTGAGGTCTGATCCACTACATAAAGTGATGGAATGATTGACAAAACCAGGTTTTTTTGTTTTTCCTTTTCTTCTTTCTCACAGTTTCAACTATAGTAAACCAACATGTGTTCAACTAAGGTTATACCAGCAAAAGAGAAGGAAAAAAACTGCTTAAAGCTTTATAAGCTGTTCATTTTGCTATTTTTTCTCAACCCTTTAACACTTAAACACGGTCGTAGTGCAGCCATCTTAATAGAAGAGATTGTACTGAATAATTATTCATCTTTCTTTTATATTTCACTTGTAGCTATGAAAATATTGGTTTAAAATTTAAGCTTCTTTTAGCTCAGAGACATGTGATACTCTAAAAAGTCCATAAGCTTTACGGTCTTATATTATGAGGTCTGTATACTCCTATCACTTGTAAATTTTGGCAGTGAGATTGTAGAAGCTTGGAATTCAATTTTATTGCCATAATTTCTATCAGATCCTAATATGTAGACATACTGAGAAATATATTAGTACAACATTGTTGTAGATAAATATAAATAGAAATATATGTAGTGAAGAAATTATGATGGAGATGAAGAGGAGAAAGATTTAGCAATAAACTCCTAGGGGTTTTTATTTTATTGAGGGGCTCAAGTGTGGTTTTGTTTTGTTTTATTGAGGGGGTGAGATTGTTAAGTGGCATTTATGTCCACTTATAATGCCCTATAAAGGCTTGAATTGGTGTTTTGTACTCAAGTTATTTGTGTTTCTGATGTGTTTTGGAGTGTTTTTGCATTTCAGGCATAGTTGAAAGAATCAGGAGATTTAGCATTACTTTGGTGCTAAATTGGTGTTAGGAATGTGACCAGGAAGTTAGCTCGTGGAATTCCATCTCAAACCAATCAGGAAAATAAAAATCAGAGATTTTTTCAGAAGTTCAACGTGCCCGCGCTGTGAAGCGCGCGCCCGCGCCGGGTTGTCGGAGTTGTAGCGCGCACCCACGCTGGTGAAGCGTGCGGCCGTGCCAGGTCAGGATTTTAGAATCCTGTTTCAAGTACAAGAGTGATTTTATGGACTTCTCTTCTGATTGGGCTACTATATAAAGATAACTTAAAGACGTTGTTCACAACAGAGCTGAAGGAGAAGACATCAAGAAGACCGAGGAGCATAAATACAGCCAAGGCGAAGAGGAACTAGTTTATTCTTGTGATTCTTTGTTTTAAGTTGTAATCTTGGATGCTAGTTTTCTTGTTTGTTGAACCTAATACACTTGTTTATACTTTTTTTATTATTCGTATTTATAAAGACCTAGTTCATTATACCATGCTTTCATCGGAACCCACAGTGATGATGAGTTCGGTTATAGGCTAATTGTTATCATGGGGTTCTAAGGGATTTACTTATGGATTTCTTTAGTTAAATTATATCGATACCTTAGTGTGTGGTGATTGTATGATATCCTAGTATTGGTTGTGCTTATTTGTCTTATGAGCGTTACGAACTTATAAGATAGCGTGTTAATCTCTATTGAAGCGAAAGTAAATATAGGGGTTTAGAACTTTCCATGCTAGCATAAGTTCATGGATTTGATATGCATGATTCATAAGTAATTTTAACCATCTTACTTGCCCTATGTAATCATGATAGATAACTTGCGCATTAAGCCGTTATGTTGTCAAATTCTATAGACATATAGGGTCTCAATATAATTGGTGTCTATTCAACTTTTATCTTTTTATGGATGTCTTGTAGTAGGGTATTCGTACAATGAAAGTTGGCGTTTACTAGTTTCGTGTTATCTGATTAGTGTCATCACCATTGCAAGCTATGGTTAAGAACAAAGAGGCTATTGAATAAAGTATTTAATGAAGTTAGAATCCCATGTTTGTGTTATATAAGTTAATTAACCTTAATTTTCTTAATTAATATTAGTTAGTTAATCTCGTAGTTATAAACACTTTCAACTTGTTATCATCTTAGCATTGAATAATAACCATACCATTGTTGCATAAGTATATAAATTGAAGTTAATCTAAAAGAGTCTCTGTGGGAACGAACTAGAAAGAATTCTATATAACTTGTGAACATGTATACTTGCGTGTAATATTAGCGCGTGTTTTCGTCCTAACAAGTTTTTCGCGCCGATGCCGGGGACTCAGTCTTAATTTTTAGTTTATGTGCTTGTTATCAGTGGTCGTTAAAGTTCAGTGACTCGGATATTTTACTTACTTGTTGTTGCTGCTTTTTCAGGTACTCTAGAGAGCGTTTATGCTAACGCGTTCTCGATCTCGAAAGAGAACACTGGATAAAGCAGAGGAAGAGGTTTTAGTAGAAGAAGAAGTTCTTGTAGAGGAGGAGAAAGTTGCAGAAGAAGCTCTTGTTGCAATGGGTGAACCAGAAGCGAATACAAAGGCTTTGATGGACTATTCTCAGCCAAAGATTAATGATATTCAGTTTAGCATTGTCAGACTAGCCATCGCGGCTAACAATTTTGAAATCAAAGCTAGCACGATTCAGATGGTGCAAAATTCAGTTCAGTTTGGGGGTTCTCCGACAGAAGACCCCAATATGCATATTGAGGATTTCATCGAGATTTGCGACACTTTCAAATTCAACAATGTCTCTGAAGACGCTATTAAGTTGAGGCTTTTCCCATTCTTTAAAGGGATAAAGCTAAGTGCTGGTTGCATTCTCTACCACCAGGCTCTATCACCAAATGGGAAGATCTTGCTCAAAAGTTCCTTACTAAGTTCTTTCCCATGGCGAAGACAGCTACAATCAGGAATGCTCTTACTCAATTTATGCAGCAGTCTGGAGAGTCTTTGTATAAGGCTTGGGAGCGATATAAGGAGATGCTTCGAAAGTGTCCTCACCATGGGATGCCTGACTGGATGATCATTAACTATTTCTACAACGGGTTGGGTGCAACTTCTAGACCCATGCTTGATATAGCATCAGGTGCAGCCTTATGGGCTAAGAGCTATGATGAAGCTTATGAGTTGATTGAACTGATGGCTGCTAATGAATACCAAAACTCAACTCAGAGACTACCTCAGGGCAAGGTAGCAGGAATTCTGGAGATGGATGCAGCCACAACTATAGCTGCTCAACATAAGGCTTTGATGATGAATGTGGATTCTTTGGCGAATTATGAAGTTAATCAGATTACGATTGTTTGTGAGCTTTGTGCTGGTGCGCATGAGACGGAGCAGTGTGTTATTTCTAATGAATCAGCTCAATTCCTGAGCAACTTTCAGAGGTCGCAGTAGCCAGTTCCAGCCACCTATCATCCCAACAACCGTAATCATCCTAACTTTAGCTGGAGCGTCGTGAACTTATAAGATAGCGTGTTAATCTCTATTGAAGCGAAAGTGAATATAGGGGTTTAGAACTTGCCATGCTAGCATAGGTTCATGGATTTGATATGCATAATTCATATGTAATTTTAACCATCTTATTTGCCCTATGTAATTATGATACATAACTTGCGCATTAAGCCGTTATGTTGTCAAATTCTATAGACATATAGGGTCTCAATATAATTGGTGTCTATTCAGTTTCTATCTCTTTTGTGTATGTCTGGTAGTTGGGTATTCGTACAACGAAAGTTGGCATTTACTGGTTTCGTGTTATCTGATTAGTGTCATCACCATTGCATGTTTAGGTTAAGAACAAAGAGGCTACTGAATGAAGTATTTAATGAAGTTAGAATCCCATGTTTGTGTTATATACATTAATCAACCTTAATTTTCTTAATTAATATTAGTTAGTTAATCTCGTAGTTATAATCACTCTCAACTTGTTATCATCTTAGCATTGAATAATAACCGTACCATTGTTGCATAAGTACAAAAATTAAAGTTAATCTAAAAGAGTCTCTGTGGGAACGAACTAGAAAGAATTCTATATTACTTGTGAATGCGTATACTTGCGTGTAATATTAGCGCGTGTTTCCGACCTAACAGAGATGTGATTTAGCAAAAGGATTCATTAAGAGCTGTTGTACGGGGGCATTTTAGAGCTCTTGTGTCACAGCTTTTGCTTGGGGAGGGAATAAATCTGGGTAAAGAAAATAATGAAGACGAATGGCTAGATGTAGTTACAACAATATCCTGTGCAATAGTCTGTGATTGATTAGTACTTTCTGGTTTATGGCAGGGAGATTATGTTGATCGTGGATACAACAGTCTTGAAGTTTTCACCATTCTTTTGCTTCTTAAAACAAGATACATGTTCACATTATTTGTGCATATAGATGAATTTTTTTATTGAAGACATGGAATATAATTATAGTAGAATAAGCTTTCACTGACAATAGGGACTCGGGGAATCAAGAAGGGTTCCTGTCCCATCTAAATTCTGAGATGATTATTAGTAATGAGTACTGCCCTTTTATATAATGTGTCGGGTATTTACTATTTAGTGGTAAAATCTTGCTCGAAATTTTCTATTATGCATTCTTTACACATGTTTCTGATTCTATCTTCTTATATTTCAGTTCTTTGGGGCAATACATGAGAAGTTTTTCTAGTGGGTCAGGTAGGGATCATGCCATGGTTCAATTTCAGTAATATATTTCAGCCTGTATGATCGCAGTTGTGCTCCTAAACATGGATATTTGCACTAAGATTTAATATGACATAGGTTTCATTTTGGAAGATGTTTTTCGGACTCGGTACGAGGAGTCTGGCATGTAAAGTTTTTTCTGTCCTTTTCTCTTTTTCATTTAACCTATTTCTTCATACCCCTTTTGATATTTAGGTTTATTATATGTTTTTGGTATTTACTGCCTATAGTTCACCTTTCAGATATTTTTATTTACATATTCTCCAGCGAATTTGAGTTTCAACCTATACTGGTTAAAGCCTTCCATATGTTGTGTCACACCCCCCAACTTAACAATACATAATATATAACTATTACAATATTTAAAAGAAAGTAAATACAACTGAATCCAAGATCTTATAATTTAGGGTTTGGAACTGCCCAACACTACTAACTATTACAACTGGTTTAAATATCGAGTCCTCACACAAAATTATCTCTTATTCTACCTGAGCTCGGACATACGCATCGGCATCACAAGTATTACGTGATGTCTGCTTGAATCTAACCATAGCTGCTAGCTGTAATATCAGGGTTTAAGCAAGTAGTGAGCCAAATGCTCAACAAGTGCTAAACAATACGATACAAAACATAAATCGAGATATATATTAAAGAATGACAATGTGAAGATATGACTAATAATAATAAGAGATGAAATTTTGGGTGATGGTATCATTTGCTTGAATCAAAACATTTTCAAAATCATATCTTAATCAAAAACCATTTTATGACGCTACGGATTACAGCCGGTGATTAGCCGCGAAGTAATCCCAAACCTCGCTGGGTTCTAAAACATTAATGGGATCCCCAGGAAACTTTTAAGCCTACAATATTAGTGTGGAAAGGACTTGCATCTCAGTCCAGATCCACTATTTAAAGAAAACATTTATCCCCCTTTGGGACTGAAAATCCAAATTTTAATCAATTCAAAAACTAATGCCGATTGATAATAAAATTTCTTAAACAGTAAACATCTTTATCAAGGGATTGTAGATTGACTTGAAACACTGGAATTATGTTCACTAAATCTTAGGGCCATGATCCACTAGACTTTACTCTATCAGGGTAATTGAAAGGTTTCCATTTACAAGAATTTTGACAAGGAGATTTAGTAGGGTTATTGGATAATATGAAAGAGTAATGCCAAACTAGGCTTAAAGCAATGGTTTTAGACAAGGTATAGGTATTAGAACATCAAGAAGATAAGCATTACTGGTTACAAGTATGATAGAGGTGTTAAGATATAAAGAAAGTGATCATTAGCTCAAGGTATATCAGGATGTCAAGCTTTAGGGTAAGGATAGGGTTATCAAATAATCGTGAACGACTTTAAAGAATATCTGGCTTTTAGGATTCAAGATAAAGTTTCTATCGAGGTTCTTACAAGAGTTAAATCAAGCATCAGGGTGTAAAATCAAGATTTCTCAGTAATCAATAGCATGTTAATCAAAAGGATCAATCAGGTATTATAACAATTCTCTATTTTATCATGGCATCCCAATTACTTTGGTATACTAGCGTGGTATGATTTTTGATCTACTTGCAATAAGTACTTGAGGGTTCATGGCATTTCTATATAATACGAAGATAGATTTGAGAATCACTTGGTCCGGGTATAACAAGATAAATCAGGATACTCACATCATATATATAAGAACTAGTTATCACACATTCACAGTGTAAACTAAAAAGTAGGTTGAATCACTTGCCTTGAGAAGGCTGGACTGGACTGGAAGGTAGGAGCAACTGGAAGCTTTACTCGACCTTTATGGCAAGTTTACCCTCGTCTCGAGATCCTACACAAATAATAATAACCTCATTATAACATATTCTCACCAACGCAACCTATTTCCAACGCAAAATTATACACAAATGGCACTTAGGCCTATATACACGCAATTTATAATCACCTTATAAACATAATAGTACACATAGCCACATATACTCACATACCATATTTTAAATACCAAACAATATCACACACACACACCATATTGTAACACTAGGCTTGGATGATCTCGTTCCACAACTTAAGTCACTTGATCGCTAAACTAGACAAAGTCTCCAAATTTTGGCCTCCTAACTCGATGTGCCTTTACTAAACTATCCAAAACCTATTGACCCTCACTTGGGCCTTTCACTCTACTGGTTTTAGGCTATCTTGCAACTATAGTGGTCAACCTAGACCTCACGCATAAGTGCTCTAAAACTATGTGGTAAGTGAAAGTGCTTACTAAGGTAAATTTCAGAATGACATCCATGATTTCTTGAGTGCATTGGACACTCTTACACTATAAGTTTACCTCCAAAACTTCTACACTAGACTCTTCTGATCGTAAGGCAACTCCCAAACTTGATGTGGCTCAGGGCCTAGCTTGGGCCTCCCTAGGCCTAAGCTTAAAGTCCATGGTTCCCCTGTTTTTATGGGCAGAAAAGGTCCTGACTTGAACTAACTTGTGACACATTATTCTAACTCAAATCCTATTAATTATGGCTGTAAAAACTCCTCTGACGCTCCCTCTAACTAAGGCCCAACAAGGCCTAATGAGGGCCTACCTATGACATGGTCAAAACTTCCTATTTCTAAGTTGCAACAAACATCTTACAAACCTCCAACAAATACCTAAAACCTATTATATACTCCTAGTGCTAGCTTCTGGTGGCTTGGGCCTCAAAGTAAACAACAAATGCTCATTCAAAACTTCCCCATAAACTAATGCATCAAATCTGGAAAAATGCAAACACTAACTAATCCCTTTCCACCTTGACTCCCACTTATTAACCAAACATCTACCCTTTACCAAAGAAAACCTAGTGCATCAACATCCTAAAATAGTTCATCAATAGGATTGGAGATCATCCATGCCCTAGAACACCAACATGCAAATAAAAATATAACATGCAAATCATGGAAAACACTTAACAAGATTTCGGCTAAAACATAGAGTTTAAATTCTTGTAAATTCGACTTGTACCTATTACTCAACCTTAATAATCATGAAATATATCTTCTCTTAACTATTATTAAGAAATATATCATGGAAACAATCTATTTCAAGCACAAATAATTCAAATTTATAGATTTTTAAACATGAAAACATGATTTCGAGAAGAGTAGCATACACGACATGGTTGATCATCATATTAACATCTTAAAACTAGCATGCATGGCTAAACATGATTATATAGTGAAATTTCAGTAGCATGCAAAGATTTTTAAAGTATGGTTTCTCCATAAAACACTTAGTTAAAACATATATAAAATGTATCTCATAGAGAGCTCTTGAATTCACAAGAATCAAGAGTTTCTCTTTAGAGATCACACAAAAGCTATACATGCAACCATGAAACTTCATCTCCCAAATCACAAAACTCTTGGAAAGTATATAAAATAAATGTAGGTGAAAGAATTACACTAGGGAAGATGAGAAATGGGATGGAAAAATGGAAGGGAGTGGGGGAGGGGGTTCTCGGCCGAGAGCAAAGAGAGGGAGGGGGAGGAGAGAAAAAGAGAGGTGAGTTGGAGTGTGGAGTGAGTGAAATGATTTCTCATATTTTGTTTTTGGTTTTTATTCCTTTGATTGACTAAAAGAAATGAGTGGAAATGAGAATGTACAAGAATACCCTCTAGCTAAAGTTAGGCCATTTTGCATACAAGGTTAATGTGGTAATTTGGTTAACAAGTGAGTTAGTGGGGTTGGAAAGGTCTCCTTTGCCCTTTAATATAATGGAAGAGTGATTTGCATGCAAGGGTTTCCATGTAATTTTCTAATTATAACAAATAAATTTTTAAAGATTTATTTTTATAAAATAAAATACAAGTTAAAAAATTATAAAATTTATACCATAATATAACTTGGATATTTAGAAATTTTATAAGATCACTTTTGAAATTTGTGAATGAAATAACTTTTAAAAGAAAATTTTTCCAAGGTTTAGAATATTCCTTATAAATCAAAAATAAGGGAAATAAATAAACTTTTACTTTCAAAATATCATATTCTACACAAAGCAATTTATAATGCAGAAATTTTCATTCACACAACGTACAATCATTAAGTATATTTACATTCGGCTCTAATATTATACAAAGTTCACAAATAATATTACACAAAATGCCGGTCGTAACATGTTGTTTCTTATATTATCTTTGTTTTACAACTTATTGAATTCATCTCCATATAGGTTCACGGAACAGATTATAAGACCGCAGATGGAACTTGCATAAGAGACTACATTAACGTAACTGATCTGGTTGATGCTCATGCGAAAGCCCTTGAGAAGAGCTACACGATTTGATAAATGGGAAGGACGTTCATGATATATATGGGAAGAGTTGCATCTAGTAGCTATTGAGTGAAGGATATTATTTGTTAAGGGCTTGATATAGTTTTTAATTATACTAGAATGTAACTTTTATATAACTTGATTCATGTAATGATTCTAAGAGTTCTATATTTATTTATTTAATTTGAGTTTTATATTTTGGATTTAAATATTTGTCTAATAATATTATATTTGTGAAAATTTAAAGAAAAATAAACAAAAAACTATAAAATATGAATATTTAAGAAACTACTGATGCGGGGCTTACTTGTGGGACCCACTTTTTTTGTCAATTAGTACCTTTATTGCAACATAAAATCTGTGTTGATATATTCTAAAAATCATGTTACAATTGATTTCTATAGCAACATATTTTGCTGTTTTACTATAGATTGACACTGATGTAATGTTAGATACCTATAGTGACTGCCTTAGACCCAACACCAAAAAAGTGTTGCAACACACCTCTTTTTTCCTATGGCAACATTTTTAGGAGTCTATAGCAACACAGTTTTGGTATTTCTAAAAGCCATCTATGGCGTAGTTGTAACACCCCCAAATCCAGGGTCGGGGATCTGGGTTGTCACGAGTTCCATTTCCCTTAATAATACTTAATCTTAATAAACAACCAACTACTGTGTACTGTGACCCCACAATATACACATACACCATAATTTATAGTCTCAGAGATAAAAATAACACAATTCATTATATTCCACAATTATAAGTCATTACACCTCAAAAGGGTTTCTGAATAAATTTACATATTCTTTTCCATTATTACAATTCATAAATATTCATAAGTTTGGTACATCAAAAGTTGAAATCCTAGCCTATTGGTAGTTCCTACCTCAGCTATAGCGGTATCAACACCTACAGGAAACTGCGAAATATTTCCTACCCGCTCACAAATTGGAAGCGTGGTCTTGTTCATCTTGTCTAGCTGTTGTTGTGTGATGAAAGAATAAAGCAAGGGTAAACAACAAGCCCACCGAAATAACATGTATAATAATTAACAATATATGAGCATTCTCATAGTACTCATGAAAGTCTTGGTCAAGCAGAAATGAACCAAGTTTGATATATTAACGCGACCAAATTGCAAAATATTCAGTATATATGTATATATACTTTTCAAAATCTTGGAAATCCTGTTCCATGCATAATATACACAGAGTTCCAGTTTATAACTATATAAAAATATCGTTGCAAGGTGATCTCATGTATCTAACCTTGTCTCAATATTTTTCTAAAAATCTTTGACTTGCATAAGATAATCATTAACTAGATATAAGTTGAAAAGATGAAGTCACGAGATACTCCCATATACTTATATCTTTTCTGAATACTACTTGAACTACCACCGTTCAAGGTATAATAAGTGTCAAAAGTTCATCACATAGATGAGACTACAAGATAAGACTTGAATAGAATCAATCTTTGAAATATCATTTGAAAGATATGAAGTTACGAGATACTTCATAAAGTCTTGATATATATATATATACACCTATATATATCTCATACACTCCTTGAAAACCTCTGTCGTGAAAAGTATAAACAGAGTTGTAATATCCAATGAATTTGGAAAGAAGAAAACCTTGGCATAAACCTGATATCTTGCTGATCAGGCAAAGATACCAATTAAGTAACCTTTTCTACTAGTAGATGGATGAATTCCTCACTAGTCATCACCCTAGACGTATTAGGACCTTATGCTGGACTGCCACTCAGCCACATATGCTTTGATGAACTGCCACTCAGCCACTTACACCTTAATGGACTCCCAATGAGCCCATGTCACTTATGCCGACGCATTTCGATTGGAATTACTTCCCGAGTGTTGGGCAAGTAATCAAACTCTTTTATCAAATTAGCAACTTCGTTGCACCAAAAATACACCATAAAGACGGATCCCTTAGGTTTTGAGTGAGTATTTAAATCCCCTTAGAAAGGAAGATCTTAAGTTTGAAAATGAGTTTTGGGATCCGCTCTAACTTTTAAAATCATTTTGAAGACTCGAAAATATTTTTTAATAATGTTTGGAGTAATGATGATTTAATAAAATAAATCAGTCCCGATATGTTAGAAAATATCTGAATATTATTATTTAAATAATATTCCCATAAAGGATAATCTTTATAAAAATAAATGAAGTAGAAGTTTTAAAACTCATACTTGAAATGAATAATAAATAACAAAAAGTATACTTATACGAAAGTAAGATCTTTATTTGAATAATCGAAAATAAGTTTGATTATTACTCAACACTATCGAATATACCTTATTTGATTAATAGTTATAGAAAATTATATAAAATATACTCGGGAACCTCGCCTACCGGTTTTAGGAACACGTTCAACTTTGGGTCCCCTATACTAGGGGTATACGCAAATAATGTCTATCTCTAGCATAGGTATTATGCAGTTTATAATAATTCAATCGATAATGAAATATCAAGAGTACGAAACAGGCATGCATATATATATATATATATATCATATCAACATGCTCCAAGATATCACAAGACTAGCTAATAATACCATGCACATATCTCAAGATAATGCATCAATATATTTACATCACAACAACAGTATAACGGGTAGAAAACTTGCCTAAGTGTTCCGTGTGACGGCCTCAACCCCGGGGTCAGGAGTTGATATCACTAAACACAACAAAACACAATATAAAAAACAAGATTATTATTAATATTATACTAACATGACCCCAAACCAAGATCCGATCCAGGTTCAAGTATGATTCAAGTTATTCATTATTACAAACCATTTATTCAAAACATCTGACACACTAAACTTATTCAGTAACTTATCAGACCGCACATGGTCTGATACTAACTACCTCTGAGGAGCTAGGTCCAGAAGGGGATGAGACACAGTTTTTCCAAGGTCTGACTGCTCTTCTAGGCATCTGCGATACATATATAATAGGTTGAAAGGTTGAGCATATAATCGTTCAACAGTACCAATATATGAATAACAAGATAAAAACAGTAAAGCAAACAGTTATATGAACATAACTATAAATCAACATGAAATCTGTAATCTGTAAATCATTTGGAACAATAATAAATAAAAGCAACTGGATATCTCTGACTAGCATGCTCTTAATAAAACAAACGTAGTTGTGTGGTGTGTAAGTAACAAAGTCCAATTTTAGCATGCTATTCACAGTTGTTATTCAACTGTATCAATCACTTATTCCCTTACGGGAATCCCAAAGCCAAATTCGATATGCAACGGATATGTGAAGACAACTGATCAGGATATCAACACCAAACGACTCCAACTGCCATCTCATAAACCTATTCCGGAACTCAGAGACTAGCTAGGTCTCTGACCTACTGGACTAATTAGTTATGTAATGCGCGTAACTGAGTTAGCCTCTACCGCAACCTCACTAGGCCACTCTGGCCCCTATGTATCCCATATCTGATCATTTTATCCATTTTTCAAAACACTTGTACCTATCATAATTTAAAAATCCTTCATTTAAAGTACACGTAAAATCTGGTTCACAAATCATTTCATTCGGGATAGGTACCTTTTGAAGTTACTTTTCCCCAAAATAGGTTTAAAACAGTTATTTATAACTACAAGGGATACGTAACTTAAAACGTTTATATTCCTGTATGAGAATGAAGTAACAGTTTATTCATATGTACCGAACAATAAAATAATGGTCAGGGGTACTTACCTTGTAATGCTTTATGGAAACCCTAGATAGCTTTCACGCTGACTTTGGTTCTTGCGAGACTCGACTGAGATCTACAGTAACAGAATAACCTAATTAGTTAGATTGACATGCTTGATATCCTCGATTTTCAATAACCCAATTCGATAACCTGACTCGTATAATAATATATACACATAATCACATAATCAATATTCATATAGGGATAAAACGCTTTATTTTATAAAGTACGTTTCTCGCATTTTAAAATAATTTTCAGAAAATTTTGACAGTGACTCCTCTATTTATAAGCCTACCTGTCGAAACATGATCGACGTCAATATCCAACAAATCACAATCCACAATTTACGTTTCAATAACAATCAGCCCCGGAGACTTTTTAGTTCATTTCCGACTCATAATATAAATACTGGTTTACGTTCAAAAATAATTTATACGAATTATTTTATTTGTTTTATATATTTAGGACTTAGATAAAGATCATCACCGTCCCCCGTCCGCTCGTAAAAATTCATCGCGGACGGCGGAAAAATTTATTGGTGCCCGTGCCCGAAAAATATTCAGGTATCCGAATAAATTCTATCGATTATTCAAAAATATTTCTCGCATGAATTATTAATATCACGAATATTTATTCAAATATTTCCTGCATAAAAAGGAATTAAATCAGAATTATAATAACCAACAAACTGTATGCATTTGCCCAACAGTAGAGGCCCAAATAACAAGGCCCAAAAAAACCAGTCCAAAAGAGAAGCACGAAGCACAGCCACATAAACACACTGCACAACCGCACAAACACACGCGCCACCACGCACAAAATACACACACACACACACACTGTCACTAACATACACACCAGCACACACATATATAGATATGCAGGCATATACATACATACATACTAATTCGAACAGAAGCTAAAAAAAGGGAATGACTGGAAATAACCGGCTGGAGAACTCACCGGATGGCGAGAAACCGAGAAGCGCCGAAGAAGAACATAGAGGAAGAAGAAAGAACGAGAGAAAGAAAGGAAGAGAGATAGAAAAGAGAAAGAGATTGAGAGATTTTGCGGGAGAGAGACTGAGATTGCAGTCAAAACCGATGAGAACAAAAGGGGGTTGTGTTTCTAATTTTTTTATTAGTTTGACAGGTGTTGTAACCAACAGCAGAGGAACAACCACATGTCTGTGAGGATAAATACGAACTTTTTAAGGCCCGGTTTGTTCCGATACTCGCAATTAACGAACCGAGTTGCGTTTAAAACAAATTCAGAAAATCACCAAAATAGTCTTAAAATGTTCTAAATATCCCGCAGTTAATTAAAACATAAATTTCAAAATTTTAAAGCCTTTTCTGAAACACAATTTATACCTGATTTTTAAAAATTAAACGAATCAACGCACAGGTGAAATTAATCCTAAAAATTTCCAAAATAATTTTAAAATTCTCAGAATATTAAAAACGTAATTAAATATGAGTTTCGTAATTTTCGAAGAATTATGGAATTAAATACTAATTTTATAAATAAATGCAATCAAAAAATTATTCAAAGATAAATACTTAATAAAATATTGATTTCTCAATTTTATAACATTCTAAAATAATTATTGAAATTTTAAAATCATAAAAACAATTTTAGAGACAATCCAAATATTTATGTAAAGAAAACCGCAATAAAATCACATACATCAATAAATCACAGCTTTATAATAGAGAAAAACACACAAATGTCAAAACCAGTACATATATTTTATTTAATTAATTATTCAATAATTACACTATTAAATAATACAAAATATACGAGTCATTATATCCTTTCCCCCTTAAAAAGATTATGTCCCCAAAATCTAACTTAACTAAACAAATGAGGATATTTATCAAGCATGTCTGACTCTAACTCCCAAGTAGACTCTTCTACTCGAGGATTTCTCCAAAGTACTTTCACTGTGGGGATTGATTAATTTCTAAGGACTCGCACTTTACGATCTAAAATTTGGGTTGGCTATTCCATATAGGACAAATCTGGCTGAAGCTCAATCGATTCGTACTCTATAACTTGATTTGAATCAGGAATATGTAGATTCAACATAGATACGTGGAACACATTATGAATATGCTGCAACTGCGGCGACAACGCTATCTCGTAAGTGACCTTCCATAGTTTATTTAAAACCTCAAATGGTCCTATATATCTAGGGCTAAGCTTACCTTTCTGACCAAATCGCACTAATCCTTTCCAAGGTGATACTTTAAAAAATACCAATGACCCTATTTCGAAGTTCATATCTTTTCTATACAAATTTGCATTCTTTTCCTGTCTATCCTGGGCTGCTTCTAACCTTTTTTGAATCAATGCCACTACATCTTTAGTCTATTGAACCAGCTGAGGACCCAACACTTTCTTCTAACCTACCTCATCCCAATACAATGGTGATCTACACTTACATCCATACAAAGCTTCGTAAGGTGGCATCCCAATGCTGGCATTATAGTTGTTATTGTATGAGAACTCAATCAAATGTAAGTGTTCTTCCCAATTTCCCTTGAAATCCAAAGTGTAAACTCTTAACATATCTTCTATGGTCTGGATTGTTCTTTCACTTTGATCGTCCGTCTGAGGATGATAGGTGGTACTCATATTTGGCTTGGTTCCTACACATTCTTGAAATTTGGTCCAAAACCTTGAATTGAATCTTGGGTCTCGATCTGACACAGTGGACACAGGAACTCCATGCTTGGTCACTATTTCATCCAAATACAACTTAACTAGCTTTCCCAAAGAATACCTTTCGTTGATCGGGAGGAAATGTGCTGACTTTGTCAATCTGTCAATGATTACCCAAATAATAACATGATTAGCTCTCTTCTTTTGCAATCCTACCACGAAATCCATTGCAATCTCTTCCCACTTCCACTGGGGAATTTCCAAAGGTTACAACAATCCACTTGGCCTTTGATGTTCTGCTTTCACAGTCTGGCACACGTGACATTTGCTAACCTAATTCGCAATATCTTTCTTCATTCCTGGCCACCAGAAGTTCTTCTTTAAATCTTGATACATCTTAGTGCTACTAGGGTGGATAGAAAACCGAGAGTTGTGCGCATCGTGTAACACTTCATTCTTCAATTTTGTCATATTAGAAATCCAAACTCTGGAAGAGAATCTAAACATACCTTGGCTATCCTTTTGGGTACACGATTCTTCTCTTATTAGAGTGTCTAATTCTTGTTCCATAACTCCCTCTTCACATCTTTTAATCTTATCCATCAATGCAGTTTGAAAGGTAATCCCATACAGTTTCTCCTTACTCTCTCCTGATATTCGAACTTCAATTTCCATATTTTCCAAGTCTCGTGCTAGTTCTTCTGCAATCTGAACCATATTCAACTTCTCTTTTCTGCTCAAGGCGTCCGCCACCACATTGGCCTTACCTGGGTGATAGTTAATTGAACAGTCGTAGTCTTTGATTAACTCTAACCATCTTCTTTGTCTCATTTTCAAGTTCTTCTGGGTGAATATATACTTCAAACTCTTATAATCTGTATAAATATAACACTTTTCTCCATATATATGGCGCCCTCTAAACCTGGGTCAGAAGTTTGGGGTCCACACACACACACACGCCTTATTTAAAATCTGCTTAAGATAATAATAATATGTAGTAACCCTACTTACCGACTATCACGGACCGCAATAGGTTAAAGTATGTACACAAGCCACACACATACACTTATATTACAAACGTCCAAATCCCAACTATTCAAACTTACAACTGAATATTAAATATCATTACAAACTTAAACTATCCCAAAAGCTGTCAGCTAGCTTAACTCGATAAACCTGGACCCCTAGCTCTCACTGGATTGGGGATCCTCGCTACCAACATGTTCCTTCTTAACTGGAAAATCAATTAATAATTAATTAAATCAATTAATCAATTAATTTTCGAATTAATTGACCAAGTAACTAATTAATTATTAACTAAAATTAATTAACTAATTAATTCAGATTTAGTTTTTGAAATTTTTATTAATTAAAACAAACTTTTATAATTAAAATAAATAGGAAATATGATTTTTAAACATTTTTAAAACATGAATCCAAAATATGCAAACTCTGGAAACCTGGGGGACTAAACTGTTTCTTCCCCAAAAGTCCAGGGGCCTGTTTGCAATTTTGCAAACCCCCGCCGTTGACTCACCGGAGTGTGGCCGGAGAACACGATTCCGGCCACCTCAGGCCATCAAACTCTCCAGAATCGAAGTACAAATCACCAGGAACATGTACATACAATCAAAACACATAACCCGTTACAGGATTGGCCGGAAAATGGCCGGGAAATGAAGAAAACCAACGAACTTTCAAAAGACAACTCCGTTCAAACTAGGAATCGTCTGATAACATACTATACATGAATCGATTGCAAATTTCAAGGGGAACAAAACCCACTATCTCTCAACATCTGATAATCCCTAAAAAAGAAACCCCTAAATTCAATCAAGAACATTCAAACGAATTATAAACCCTAATTTCTAATTCCGAAAATCAAACTCAATTTTGAACATGTTATTGAACTCCAAATCAGTCATATGATATATCAAAATCATCAGGTCATTCAAATCATTCAAACAATCATCCGAACAAAAATTCATAATTTTAATCAAAATAATTAAAAAATAAATAAAAATATATAAAACCAACCTCTGATTCTGCAGTTCTAAAAGTTGGATAATCTGATAGTACTCCTCAAACCCTTCATTTTGATTACCAGAGCTTTCCAAACGGATATCAATAACACCTTGATTTTGTAGTTTGATTCTTGAAAGGTTTATATGAATATAAATATTTTCTCTGGAAAATTCTGTAAATACTGTTTGTAAATGATTTTCGGTACGAAATTAAATACGGTAAAGGCTATTTATAATTACGGAAAATTAGTATCCCGTTAGATCATTCTGGATATAAAATAGTACGTTTATTTATTAAAACGGATCCAAACGGTACCGGTTTTCGGGATAAATATCCAAATCAGTACAATTTGTACTACGGTCTTAGTCTCAGCGCCTGGATACATGTATTACGAGGTGATAATTGTAATAGTTTAATAAAAAGATCTCGTTTATCGAAAATACGAGTTTTATTGATTTACCGAAACTAATTTTGTATCAAAAATATTGCGCTGGGACCCGCACAAGACAAACCGTACGCTTTGATCGAAAAAGTCGAAACATGGAAAATGCTCGGAATATTGCAATTAGGTTATGAAGGAGTTCTCAGAAGAGTTTCGGGTTATAAAAACGTAAAAATGGGTGAAGTCGGCTGATTCCCGATTATATAAAATACTTTATAAATACTCGGAAAAAGAAATTATTAAATCTATAAATTTCCTACAAAATCATAAATCATCATAAAAAATAAATAGGAAGATATGACAATTATCTATATTTTATTTTGGACATAAAAAGCTAGTACTGGAGCTGACACTAGTCTCTTCTTCAGTTCCTGAAAGTTTTCTTCACATTTCTCTGTCCAAATAAATTTCTCATTCTTTCGGGTTAGCTTGGTTAACAGAGACGCGATCTTAGAAAAATTCTTTATGAATCTTCAGTATTATCCTGTTAGCCCAAGAAAACTTCTCACTTCCATAGGAGTCTTTGGTTGCTCCCACTTGGATACGGCATCAACCTTTACAGGGTCTACCTTAATACCCTCTTTACTTACCACATGTCCAAGAAACTGTACCTCTGTCAACCAAAACTCACACTTGGAAAATTTTGCAAATAGTTGCTTTTCTCTTAACCTTTGAAGGGAAATTCTTAGGTGTGTTGCGTGATCTTCTGCAGTCTTTGAATAGATGAGGATGCCATCAATAAATTTAATAAAAAACTTATCCAAGTACTCCTTATACACCCGGTTCATTAAATCCATAAAACCTGTTGGTGTATTGGTCAATCCAAATGACATCACTAAGAACTCATAATGGCCATACCTTGTTCTGAATGCAGTCTTGGGTATATCTTCAGGTTTTATCTTCAGTTGGTGGTAGCCAGATCTTAAGTCAATCTTTGAAAAACAACATGCTCCTTTAAGTTGATCAAACAAATCGTCAATCCTCGGCAAAGGATACTTGTTCTTTATCGTCAATTTGTTCAGCTCTCTATAATCAATGCATAACCTCATACTTCCATCCTTCTTCTTTATGAATAACACTGGTGCACCCCATGAAGAAACACTTGGTCAGATGACTCCTTTATCCAATAGTTCCTGAAGTTGTTTGGCCAATTCCTTCATTTCCACTGGAGCCATTCGGTATAGAACTTTAGAAACTGGTTCTGCTCTTGGTATCAAATCAATGGAGAACTCTATTTTTCGAGCAGGTGGTAATCCTGGTAATTCTTCTGGAAAGATGTCGGGATATTCTCTTACTATGGGAATCTCATCCAAAGTAGGGGTCTCTTCATAGTGTCCACTACATGAGCTAAATACGCTTCACATCCTTGCCGCAACAATTTCTTTGCTTGCAGTACTGAAAGAAACTTCTTGTCCTGCTTATGCCCTTGATAACTTATCCTTACATTATTTGTGGTATACATAACAACTCTCTTTTTCTTATAGTCAATATTTACCTTATACAGAGACAACCAATCCATGCCTAAAATAACATCAAATTCTCCTAACTCAAAAGGTATTAGGTCAGCAGGGAAAGTATGTCCTGAAATTTCTATGGAGCACTTAGGACAAAATTGACTTACAGGCACTTTATCCTTATTAGCCACGTTCAAAGGTTCGTCTAAGTCTTCCAACATTATTTGCATCTTATTCACACAGTTCATAAAAATATAAAAGATTTGGACGCTCCCGAATCAAATAAAGCGTTAACAGGTACAGAACTAAGAGAAAGCGTACCTGCAACTACATCGGAATCCTGAGCCGGAGATTTCTTAGTCATCTTAAAAGTCCTAGCTCTGGCGGTACTTGTTGCTGGTCCTTAGGATGCGCTTCTTCCAACACTGCCCTGTTTAACTGATCTGCAATTCCTAGCAATATGCCCCACTTTGCCGCAGCTGAAACAGGTTACTCCTTGGTTCTTGGATTTGCATTTCGTGGAATAATGACCTTTCTGGAAATACTCGAAACAGTTAACGTTCTCTTTGCACTGACCAATATGCTTCTTTCCGCATGTCTTACAGTCGATCACTGGTTTGTTAAATTTCGTCGGAGTAGAACTGACTGAGGTAGTATTGGGCCTAGCTTATGGGAAATTCTGTCTCCTGAACTTCATGTCTCTATTCCTTCCAAACCGGCACCGAAACTTCTGACTTACTCCTTCTTGTTCTGACTTTACAGGCCCACCTTCAAACTTTCTTTTCTTCTCTCCTTTTTCCTTGGCAGCTAACCTCTGGTCACTTTCTATTACTAAGGCATCCTGAACTACCGAAGTATATGTATGGAGTTGTAAAGCTACAGCTCCACTCCTAATCTCTGGCTTCAATCCTTGTTGAAAACTCTTCGCTCTCTGAGCTTCCGAACTCACATACTCTGGGGCTATAGGAGCCAACTCCGTGAACTTGGCTTCGTACTCTGTAACACTTATGTCTCCTTGCTTCAACTCTAAAATCTCCATCTCTATCTGACTCTAGAGACAATCCGAAAAATATTTTCCAAGAACAGTCCTGTAAATCGGGTCCATGGAATAGGCCCTTCTCCTTCTAATGCTCGCGTAGACTCCCATCAATAGTTTGAATCATTTTTCAGAAAATAACAAGCATAATCTGTCTTTAAATCCTCACTCACCTTGGTGAGTGCAAAAGCCTTCTCC
The DNA here is from genome assembly GCF_009905375.1 of Apium graveolens. Classification (NCBI taxonomy): domain Eukaryota; kingdom Viridiplantae; phylum Streptophyta; class Magnoliopsida; order Apiales; family Apiaceae; genus Apium; species Apium graveolens. The sequence continues at coordinate 151,159,936 of NC_133654.1, read as the reverse complement.
ATTTCCTTCAACCAGATCCTGGCAGCAACAAGATCCACTTCACCTTTAAATTCTGGGGGTTTCACAACCTGAAAAGACTTAAAACTAACAGCTTAGGTCGACCCCCTCATCTGGTGCTACTGTTGGATCTACAGTTGCTGTTGTTGGATTTGTTGTTATTGTTGTTGTATGAGTTGCTGCTGTTGTTGTTGTTGCTGAAATTATTGTTGCTGCAGCTGGAATTGCTATTGCTATTGGGCCAGCTGAGTAGACTGCTGACGCAATAAATCTATCAATTAACTCATGGATGAATCCCCAGCAGATCCGTTGTTGGGTTGAGAATTATTCTTTAATGGCATTCTCCTGAAACATAGTAGTCATATATAAGAAAATGGATTTCTCCAAACAGTTTATACATATGTATCAGGAGAATGTTGCCACTAAGATAATATCCTCATCCTCTAATAATTGGATCCATCCTGAGTGAATGATTATATTCTAGAATTACCAGCAACAGAAGCAACAACAATAGTAACAACAATAGTAACAACGCACAAGTATATACGAAAATCGAACAACATAATAAAGCATCCAATATATAACAACCAACAGAAATCCAACTGATACAACTGATATCCAACTAGAAAACCATCCGAGTACACAACAAAATTGGTTGACATAACAGCCTCCGCTTACTACAAACTACAACAACATAATGTACATATATATAAAGGAAATAACTACAGAACTTCTGAAAAGCAACTCTAAGCTCTGTCTATAAATAATTAAACCTCGAATGAGTTTATTTTAAAAGAATATTTAAAATAATATTCCTTAACTAATTTATGTTTACGTAATTTAATAATCTTTAATGTTCAATCGGGTTTGAAATAAATTATCGTTGGAATATGCTTCTCCCATAGTAAATGAATAGGTATATAATATTTATTATTCGAACAATAAAACATAGTTGAGAGAATACGATATTTGGAAATTATTTTAATAAAAGTTTGAGGTATTTAATATTTCGTAAGTCGACGTTGGGTCCCTTAATACGTAACCACTATGGACTTTAATCGTCCTATAATATCACCGGAATGATTCCCAGGTTTTTATTTTGGAATCCCGACCGACACTCGGTCTTATAATAATACGTCACGCTTATAGCGGAACTAAACATTTTACGATATATACTTATCGTACAACATCGCTATATTATGCGAAAATTCAATTACTATGTATCATGGCAAGCATGGTATTTATGCAATGCTAATAAAACAATCCTTTCACAACACAACATTAAATGGATTTGGGTTCATAAACTTGCCTGGGTATCTCGAGGTGGAGGATGCTCTAGGTTCCGCTCGAAAATCTATAATCATAAACAAAATTCGTTTTGTTAGGTCCCGTTCTAATTTACGGCGACTCGCACTCATGCGCTACTTATTATGCACCCTCTCAACTTATATTACCCTTATTATTTCTTTAAGTCCTTGTTCTTATTATGGTCGTTTCCTTTTTTTTCGAAGTGTCTTAAGTCCGTTTTCATTTTCCTCGTCAGCTCCGCTTATGGATTCTAAGGTTTTCTAATCGCGCGGTCTCGGCTCCGATATTTTTATAAAATTGAAAAATCATTATTTTCACTTGAACTTTTTAAGGAAGTTAGGAAACTAAATTTACTACACTATGTAAAAATTTCATTATTTATGAACATTTTTAAGTCGATCCTTTTTATTTTCAAGGTTCGTAATTCGTAGCAGTTTTAGTCGCGTAAATCACTTTTAGTAAAACGACCATAACTTTTGATCCGTAAATCGGAATCAAGCGATTCAAGCACCTAAACGATCCTTATAATATTGTATATCATAATAAAGGGTTATTTTTCGAGAAACTACAGTTAGATATTCGGGACTTTCTGCACAGAAACTTAAAGTTATGTTTTGTTCGTTTTAGTGAGATTACAGTTACGATCGGAGTTTCGTTCATGCCTTAAATCTTCATACTACCACCAACAATCAACATATCATCATCATCACACTAACTCCTCTCAAGCATCATGTTCTTGAGGAAACAACAATCAACCTTAAATCTACTTAGCTAAACCTCAAGATTACAACAATACTTCCACCAAAACTAGGTTTACAACTATGTTCTAAAAGAATATTGAACTTAAATCTTAAGTAAGGATGGATCAAATATTTATAACTTTATTGAGATCTTGAGATGTGTTCTTGATGATGGTGAAGTCTTAGGAGTTCTTAGTATGGTTTTTGGAACCTAAAATAACCATTAAAATCAAGAAACCAAATAAAAGTTACTATTCATACTATTCACTATCATCTTTCTTGAATTTATTTCACCCATCAAACCTTGATAAAAAGAGCTCAAAGATTTATCTTACATTATTTTAGGTGGTATGAAGCTTGAGAATTTATGGGGGAATTTTTCCATGGGGAAGGGGTCGAATGAAGAAGAAGAAGTGGGAGAGAGAGAGATTTTTGTGCTTGCTAATTGGTTGCTTCTTGGAAATAATGCAAGTTATATCTTGTGTTTGATTGTTATTCTCTAGTTTATATCCTAGGATTTATTTTTGTTGCCAAATCTTTAGACAAAACTAGCTAGGCTTTTCTAGTTTACAAGCTAAGCTAGATAGTTTAGCCATTTAGCTTATTATTCTCTTAGCCCTAGTTGATCATCCTAATTCCTTAGCTCACTATTTAATAAAGTAAAAATGGTTACTTTTCTACCATGGTTAGTTAGTGCGTTACATTTATTTAATCGTTTACACATTCGTTCGGTCGCTTAAACGTTTTCGTAATACTTTCTCGCAAATGGTTCGCGATGAAAATCCTTTCGTATTTATTCCTTATATTTTGAATTATCGTACTTGGATATAAATCTGTAGGGTTTTAAAGTCGTAATTATATTGTGACTCTTGTAATCCTCGATGATTCGTAAATAAGTTCATTTCTTCCAAAACTAATAGCGTTTACATACACTCATTTGGTACGTATAATCATAATATCAACATCGAAACTCATTTTCTCATGCACAACATAGTGTGGGAAAAAAGTTTTCCCCGTCTGTCAGGGTTACTATTCATTAAACATTTTTACAAGCTCTCAAAAATTCGAGTTATTACAATCTTCCCCTCTAACAAGGATTCCGTCCTGGAATCAATTAGAAAATAAGTGGGGATATATATTCATCATCACGTCTTCAAGTTCCCAAGTTAACTCTTCGATATTTTGATTCCTCCACAAAATTCTAACTAGCTTCACAGTCATGTTCCTCAGCACTTGTTCTTTTTGGTCCATTATCCTTACTGGCTGCTCAATGTAGGTCAGGTCGGGTTATAAATCTACCTGCTCATATTCTATCACATGTCGCGAATCTGCATAGTATTTCCTTAACATGGACACGTAGAACACATTGTGTACTTGTTACAGATTAGGAGGCAAGGCGACCTCGTAAGCTAGAGGTCATATTCTCCTCAAAATTTAAAAGGGTCCTATGAATCTGGGACTCAGCTTCCCTTTCTTCCCAAATCTCATCACTCCCTTCCATGGAGATACTTTCAATAGCACTGAATCCCCTACTTCATATTCTCTATCCTTCCTGTTCTGGTCGGCGTACTTCTTTTTTCTGTCTTGAGCTGCTACCAGTCTCTTCCTGATGAGTCACACAATTTCCCTGGTCTGCTGGACTAACTCGGGTCCTATTATCTTATGTTCTCCAACTTCATCCCAACATAGGGGAGAGCGGCATCTCCTTCCATAAAGAGCTTCATACGGAGGTATTCCTATGCTAGCATGACAGCTATATTGTAGGAAAATTCGATTAGGGGTAAGTGGTCATTCCAATTCCCTTTAAAGTCGATGGCACACACTCACAACATATCTTCTAGGGTCTGAATAGTCCTTTCACTTTGCCCATCAGTCTGGGGGTCGTAAGCGGTACTCATGTTTATTCTGGTGCCTACATATTCTTGGAAGCTTCTCCAAAATCGGGAATTAAACCTGGGTCTCGATCTGACACTATGGAAACAAGAACGCCGTGTCTCACTACAATTTCCTTCAAGTAGATATCCACCAGCTTGTCTACGGTGTACCTTTCATTGATTGGTAGGAAGTGCGCGGACTTGGTCAATCTATCTATGATAACCCATATGGCGTCGTGATTGGTCTTCGTTCTAGGTAGGCCTGTCATAAAATCCATGGCTATATGCTCCCATTTTCATTCCGGAATTTCCAGGGGTCGTAATAGTCCACTTGGTCGCTGATATTCAGCATGGCATGTTAAGCACTTGCTGACCCACTCTGCTACTTCTCTTTTCATGTTAGGCCACCAATAATGTTCCTTCAGGTCACAGTACATCTTCGTACTTCCTGGGAGGATTGAATATCTGGAGTTGTGCCCTTCATGCAATAGCTCATCCTTTAACTCTTGCACATTTGGAATCCAAATTCGGGACGCATACCTCATAATCCCTTTCTCGTCCTTCTCGCATCTCACTTCCTCACCGGTCAATGTTTCCCTTTCTACACTCATCTTCTTTTCTTGACATACTCGTATCTTTTCATTCAGTTCCGGCACTAGCTTAATCTCAAATAATCCTTCTGTTCCTTTACCGGTCGTTCTCACGTCAGTTTCCATTTTCTCAAATTCTTTAATTAACTCCTCCGATGTCATTATCATTTTGAATCTTTCCTTCCTACTAAGGGTGTCAGCCACCACATTGGCTTTACACGGGTGATACAAAATTTCACAATCGTAGTCCTTAATCAACTCTAACCACCTCCTCTGTCTCATGTTTAGTTCTTTCTGAGTAAAAATATATTTGAGGCTCTTGTGGTCTGTGTAGATCTCGCATTTCTCACTGTACAGGTAGTGTCTCCAAATTTTCAGGGCAAACACTTGGCTGCTAATTCTAGATCGTCAGTCGGGTATCTGCTCTCATACTCCTTCAATTGCCGAGAGGCATACGCTATAACCTTCCTATACTGCATAAGCACACATCCTAGTCCTTTATACGATGTGTCGCTGTATATCACAAACTCTCCCTTTCCATCTGGAAGAGCGAGCAATGGTGCTGACACCAGTCTCCTTTTCAGTTCCTGAAAGCTTTCCTCACATTTCTCTGTCCATACAAACTTTTCTGTTTTCTGGGTAAGTCTAGTTAGTGGGTCGGCTATCTTAGCAAAGTCTTGCACGAATCTCCGGTAATATCCTGCTAAACCCACAAAACTCCTAACCTCTGTTGGGGTAGTTGGTCTTTCCCAGTTGGACACCGCCTCTATCTTGGCGGGGTCAACTAAAACTCCTTTGCTACTCACCACATGCCCTAAGAAATGAACTTCCCTTAACCAAAACTCACACTTTGAGAACTTGGCATATAATTTCTCATTCCTCTAGATTTCTAAGACTATCCTCAAATGTTCTGCATGTTCTTGCGCTGTCTTTGAGTAGATTAAAATATCATCTATAAAAACTATCACACATATATCTAGGTACGTTTTGAACACTCTGTTCATCAAATCCATAAAGGTTGCGGGTGCATTGGTTAACCCAAACGACATGACTAAGAACTCATAGTGTCCATACCTAGTGCGAAAAGAAGTCTTTGGTATATCCTCCAGTTTTATAACGACTCGTGTATTTTTGAATTATTTAAATATGTGATTATTATGGAAATTATTAAATAAAATATGTGTATTGTTTTTTACCGCTATGTGTTGTTTGATTATTATCTATGTGTGTGAATTATGGTGTCCAGGGTGATTCGTGTGATTAATTAGGAACTTGGATTGAATTGTTTTCTACTTTTAAAAGTGGATTTAATACAAGTATATTTGTGTAAATATGTGGATTGTCTCTAAAATTGTTTTTATGACTGTATAATTACAATAATTATTTTTGAGACTTTATAAAAGTTAGAAATCAATATTTTATCAGTTATTTAACCCTGTATGATTTCCTGATTGCATTTATTTGTAAAATCTGTATTTAATTCCTGAATTCTTTAAAAATTATGAAACCCATATTTATTTAAGTTGGAAATATTCCGAAAATTTTAAAATTATTTTGGGGATTTTTGAGATTAATTTCACATGCGCGTTATTTCGTTAATTGTTAAAAAGCGGGTATAAATCGCGCTTCAGAAATTGTTTTAAAATTTCAAAATTTACATTTTTATTAACTTCGGGATATTTTCAATATTTTAAAATTTGTTTGGTAATTTTTGGGTTTTTATTTATTGCGCGTTAACCGTTAAAATTCGTAATTGCGGGTTTGCAGTCAAATTCGGGACACGTATCTATTTATTTGATACGTGTCAAGTTTTTACAGCTGATAGTACACGTGTTGTGTAGGGTGTGGACATCAAATTATTCAGGAAAAAAAGAGAGGAATCAACCCCTCCTTGTTCATCATTTTCGGTTCAATCTTTCTCCAGTCTCTCGTTTCTTTCTTTTTCTTTTTTTGATTGCTCGATCACTCTTCTTCCTCCTCGTTTCTCTCACTGTACTCAGGTGAGTTCCGGCCATCATCGTTTTCCTGGCTACTGATCTTGGTTCCAATTTTTGTTTTGCTGATTATGCCTATATATATACATGTATGTGTGTATAGTTGCGTATTCAATTGTGGGCATATCTGTTGGCTTCGTGTGCTGGCTGTCTGGTTGCCGCCGTCTGACTTTCCGGCAAGGCGACCGGTTGTGCGGGCATAGTCCGTTCGTGGCGTGATGTTTCGATTGTGATGTTTACTTTTAGTTTCTCTTAATTTTGGATTAACCGAAATAGAAATTTGAGTGATTATTTTGAATTACTTGATTACCTTCTAAAGATTCGGGGTAGAAATTTAAATATTTATTTGGAATATTTGGAATAAATTTTCATAATTACTCATATTATATTTTGGAAAATTATGAGTTAATCGGTATAATTTGTGTTGGAAACCCGGAATTTATATGGTACCCGTAGATTTTACGGTCGTTGACGATGAACTTCGGTGAGTCAACGGTGGACCGTGATGATTATTATATGAGTCCTAATTTAATAAATAAATGTAAAATGCGAATAATAATTAATAATTGTAGTAAATTGGTATTTGGGAAATTGTGAATGTTAATTGTTGTGAGATTGATTATTGTTGGTTTGACGTCGTTGTATTTCGACGGGTAGTCCGATAAACAAAGGAAACGCTGCCCGATTTCCGGGAAATCGAACTACGGAAACAAGGGAGCGTATCCAGCAATTATCGGGACGTCGAGCAAGTATAAGTAAATACATATACGTATGTTTATACCAAACCTGATTGTATGTTGTAGTGAAACATTTTGCCAAAAACCAATAACCCTAATTTCATACAATGACGAGTATACACATTTTCTGAAAATGAACACCGAATTGATTTTCGAGAACGTGAACCCTAACTAATGCCTGTATTGTAATAATATATGTGTTACAAGTCGGGTGTTGTTAACGCACAGGTAGATTGTTAGCGAGGATATGTCAAGCATAATCGAATATCTAAGTTAGGGTGTTTCGACCTTGTAGGTTCTAGTCAGAATGCCTGAGAATTGGCATTGGACGAAAGATAGTTGGTGGTCAGTCAAAAAGCTCAGTAGGGTTCCAATCAAAGGACTTAAGTGTTGAGGTCGAATCCAGAGTGATCTAGTGGATAGACAATAAAGCCCGAGCGGCAGAGTCGGCTCAGAGTTGATCAGTAATAGTCGTAAAGCCCTGTAAGGCAAGTACATCTAAACCTTTTTTTGAAATATAATGCAAATATTTCTAGATTCTCTCATGACATATTGTGAAGAATTCGAAATATCTCTGTTTTATGTTGAAAGTACTTTGAATCCTTCAGCCTTGAACCTGAGCCACATCATTTGATCTTTGAGCCGTAAGCCTTATTCTATGTGAACCATTTCTTGTTGATTTACTAGATACTAAACCACACAAACATGATACTGCTCCACAAATATATGTCCATCATATACCAAACACTGGAACAGACTTGTTTAAACATACAGAAACTTTTATACTCAACCATACCTTGTGACATCAAAGAACTAAAACCTTGTAAAAATATTATTCATCTAATACCCGATTCTCCTACAGGCTGGAGGCCATTTCTTTTATATACTTTGACATACCCTTTTGGTACTCATGAATTTTCACCATGCTTTTATACAAATGTTTTATTGTTATTGATTATGATCCAGTTTTATTGAATTATATTGTTCATCATATTGAAATGCTTTAGAATTGGATAGTTTTCTTTATGTGGACCAGATTCGTGGTCAGACCATATCAATGGTCAAGTTAGGCCAATGTGTGCCTTGGATCCAGTAGTTAGAGCAGTGTTGTATGGTTTGCTCGGGGTTAGTGCGTGACTGATCAGCAGCCTAACCTTGGTTTTAAAAACTTAAAATGAATATCCAATTCTACTGATTGTTTAACAAGAAACTTGATTCCTTTGAATCATCTCGTTTGATCATTGTTTAGCCTCAGTTATTGTTATTGTGACTTGCTGAGCTAGTTAGCTCACTCTTGCGAATATTTTTTATATATTTTACAGTTAAAAAAGATATGGATGATAGTGAAGTTCCCCAGTCCAAAGTGCGAGCTAGGATTCCAGTTTGAGTTGGATCGAGCTAGCAGAAGCTTCATATGGTAGTGAGATAATAAGATTGTAAGAATAATTTCATTATCAGTTGTAAGTTAAATTAGTTGGGATTTGGTACGTTGTAATAAAAGTTAAGGTTGTGGCTTGTTTTCATACTTTAACCTGTTGCGATCCGTGGTTATGTAAAACAGGGTCATTGTAAAGAATATTTCATATACAGGTTTATATATGGTGTATGTGTTATGGACCCCAAACTTCTGACCCGGGTTTGGAGGGCGCCACAGGTTGGTATCAGAGCTACAGGTTATAAGTCACTGAAATAAGCCTAGATTATCCGGATTGGGTAGAGGGTTAGGATTAGGAATAGGAAATAGAAAGATAAGACGTTGTGAGGTTGAGTGCGATTATATAGTAGGTCTCTGGCACGGTTCGTATTACAATTCGGGATTCTTAACATTGCGACGTGATTTCCAGACAACGATAATGGTAGATCCTGATTTCCCTACATCATCTGATCGTTTGGAGCTTGCCGTTCAAGGATCGTTATCTTCTCCCAGATTTAATTTGCACCTTGTTCCTCCATCAGTATTAAAGGTACTACCTTCTATTATGACAGTTGCACCTTTTCAAGTTATTCAACTCTATTTTACCATCTCTTGATACGAGATTACCTATTTAAGAACCTCCGTCTGTTTATTCTTGTTTTACTGGAATTCGGTTGTAAGTGTATCTCTTCAGTTTACCCTACATCATATTCAATGCCCTCAGTTTAAAACCTATTTTATGGAGCAACAGTATTTATGAAGATGGATTCGATAGGTACAGTAAATGGTTAATGCATGAGATATTAATAAAGGTGAGAAGAAGTTTAAAAAAAAATCAAGTGTTCCGGAGGATAGCTTCTACCAGATTAAAAGAAGCCATTAGTGACCAGTCCACCCGTGATTAGTTGTGGGATGGATTAGATGAATTTTGAAAAAAAAGTTAGAGAGAAAAGTATAAATCTGGAATATATATAGAATTACATGATGGTGCTATGATAACCGCGATATGTAAGGTAGTGATACGATGTTATATGAGCAAATTTTGGTTCTATGACATAGACTTATTGACTATTGGATAGACTGTTCCACTTAACGATTGCAAAGTTGATAATGAGAGTATTACCAGTGTGGGAGCCTTGATGTGAAGCTACGAATAAGATAACGTGCAACAACAATTGAAGTTTCGTCGATTAAGGAAGGTAAATGGACATGATGAAGGAGAAAAGGTAGATTGAAGTGAACGGACCTTTATGTGATTGTTTCTTTAATTTGGTACCTTGTTATAGGTCGGAAGGACAACAACCAACTAATATAGTAAGGACAACCAGAATTGTGAACAAGTTTTCGAAAAAGATTTTTCCTTACAAAATTTCTAAAAGCCTTTTTGAATAAAATAAGTTTTAAACCTTGGTTGTCAAGTTACTACTTGAGTTTCTTGCTTGTTACAAAAAACCCGGATTGCCTGGAAGGATACTTATTTTAGACTTACTATTGTTAATTCAGAGAACCAAGTAACCCGTGATTATGAAGAAGCTGATTATTCCTAACGGTAAGGTGTAACTGTTGTTTGAAAAGGTTAATAACAGAATCCGCGTACGGAGTAATTATTCATCTAGTTGCAGAGACCATTAAATTTTAAAGAATTCATTGATTTAAAAAGAGCATGAGCGTGATCGAAGGAGATTGGGAAGATTTCCATACATTTCTAAAAGAAGAATATTAATAATAAAAGGATCGTTACGTTGAATGATTCGTGGTTATTTTAAATTAAAATGAGGAAACTCGAAGTTATCTGGTAGGAACGCCATTATGATCAAATTGTTAAAGTATTATACGTGTAGGTGCTATGTTAAAGACGCAAGACTTAGCAAGTAAGAATCTACCATAATGCTTAATTTGCGAAGGCATTTCAGTGTACCTTCTAAAGTTGTTATATGACGCAATTGGGATATGTTCGAGCAAGCTCGAAAGAGGAATACAAATGAAATGTGGATGGTGACCAATGGTATCGTTCTTGTCCTCAATATTACAGCGTATATTCCTTTTTTATTCTTAAATAAGTATGAACTTATTTTCTTAAATAAACTCTTTGCTATGACATCGAAAAGGAGGATATTGCATTCCTTTCAAATTTAATTGTTTCCCTCAAGTTTTGCTTTCTGATTGGGACAAATAGTGTTATGGTGAGACACTTTGTTAGAATGACGAAGAGTCGGGTGGGACGCCACCTAATCATGTGCTGTATGCCATATGGTATGAAAGACTGGCCATCTTAAGTACCAATGTGGTTGTCTCATTCATATTCAAATCCTTGTTTCTTCTTTCTTTTCAACTCTAATTTTTGTTGAATTGTGAATCCTTCTAGTTGTTTCGTTGTACTGTCGTTCTTTGTAAGAGTTTTTCCAACAGAAATCAACATATTGTGGACCAAGCAGGAAAAGTTCCATCTACCTCTCACACATGGAAAGCAAACAAGGGCATATAACGAGAATTACAAATCACTAGCCCCAGTCAGGGATGCACTAAGAGTCAAGGGAATCTACTCCAATGAGGAATACGTCTCCGAGAACGAGAAATTGCGATTTTCCTGTGAAATATGTTATTCACAATATGGATGTGGTGATGTGAATGATTATCGTGGATACTTTATGCGTTAAAGTATTGAAAGATGTGATAGCAACTTGATTGTGTAGCTCCCAAGGTTTTGTTGATAAGATGAATTACCTTGTTGAATTGATAAGATTATGATTAAAGGACTAGCAAGTCAAGAACGTGTAATTGTTAAATAAGTAAGTACCAATGGTAGAATTGAGATTTCTGGAAATAAGTGTGAAGAATTGATATTATTTAAGATAGGAGAATTTGACATTGTTCTAAGAAAGGGACTAACTATTTAAGCGTGATGCCCAGATAGACCGACATGATGAAAAGGATAGTTCTGAAGATGCCAAATGAGAATGTGATGAGGTTCAGAAGATAAAGGAAGGTAAAGGATTGGTTAACGATGACTTAAGCTAAGATGTTACGGTGACCAAGAGGTAAGCACTACGTTGATTATGAATAAAAGTCAGGAGTAAATAGAATTTGAAGGTTTTATAGTAATTAATGAGTTTCAAGATATGTTTCCAGACGAGTTACAAACATTTCCTCCAGATAGAGAAATGAAGCTCGCGATTGACTTAGCACCTAAGATGAAGCCAGTGACCAAGGCCTTATACAAAATGGCACTAGTTAAAATGAGAAAGTTAGCAAAGCAGATGCAAGAGATGTTAGAAGAAGAAACGATTAGACCCAGTGTATCCCATAAGGTGCACCGGTATTAATTATTAATAAGAAAGATGGAAGTATGAGATTATGCGTCGACTTGCGAAAGCTCAACAAGTTTACTATCAAGAGCAAGTATCTGTTACCTCGACCCAATGATTTGTTTGATCAAACGTAAGAAGCAAAGTACTTTTATAAGACTGATTTAAGACTTGGTATTTTACCAATTGAAGATTAAACCTATGGATATATCAAAGATAATTTTCAGAACTAAGTAATGTTCTCGTATTGTCATTTGGATTAACCAATATACCAGTAATATTTGAACTTGATGGACAGAATCTTTAAGGAATATCTGGATAAGCTGTAGTGTAACACTTAAAGTCAACGGAGGACCATGCAAAGCATTTAATGATAACTGGGAAGTTGGAGAAGAAAGAAGTTGTATGAAATATAGTTCTTAACATAAATAGTCAATGTGGAGAAGATCAAAAGAGATTTAGCAGAAATTAAAGTTATTATGAATGAAAAGAGACCAGAAACACCAACAAAAGTAAGAAGTTTTATCATGGGCCGATTACTATCGGAAATTTGTGCAAGATTTCTTGAAAGTTACAATATCTTGGACGAAGCTAACCAGGAAAAGCAAGAAGTTTATATGAAATGGAGAAGGGTGAAGAAAGTTTTGCAGAGATAAATGAAAGAATGGTTATAGCACCTGCTTTATCACTTTGAAGGTATCAAGGAGATTTGGTAATTTATAGTGATGCATCTTATAAGGGAGTAGGATGTGTGTTGATGCAGCACAATAAAGTTATTATATATGCACCCAGACAACCGAAACCTTATGAGCAGAAGTATCCTACTCACAATTGGGACTAACAGTAGTAATATTTGTTTTGAAAGATTGGGAAACATGATATGTATGGAGAAAAGTGTAGATCTATGCAGACCATTAAATTTGAAGTATGTACTCACGAGGAAAAGCAATTGTAGAGGCAGGCGATAAGCAAAAAGGTGAGAATGAACGTAAAAACGGTATCAGAAGAATTATCTATGGAATTTTAGAAGTTGGAGTTGGAAGTCAGACATATCATTCCAAGGAAACAAGGATGGGTAGTATGACCTTTCAGTCAGAATTGCAAAGAAAAGATAAGGAGATGTCAATGGAAGATAATGGATCACGATGTTAACAATTAGTAAGAGGAAGATTATGCACCCAGAAGAACAATCACGATATTCCTAGATTTTCTTCCAGCACTTGGATGCTATAAGTAGAAGGATTAAGAAATGAGATCCCACAGGGAATTCACAATATAAAGTATTTAATTTACGGAAGAAATGCCAAGATATACGGAAATTTAAAGAAAAATAGTGATAACCAGATATAAGAAGGAAATTTCAAGATGGATTAGGAAGTGTGTGAAAGAGATATGTCATAAGTCCAATCATGTATGAGTATTTAAGAATAACTTTTATGTAATCTATTTTGATTTCATTGATATTAATAAAAGACTTGTTTTGTTTTATTGCGGGTTTTATCTATTTTAAGTGTTTAAATAAGATATACCGCAGTTTAGAGTAAAGCTTTTTATGGATTATGATGAGATCATAATAATGAGACCTAAAAGATGATAACTCTAAACTTAAATAGTTCCTGGTCATAGGATTACTAACTGGTAATTAATAATCCGCAAAGATTAGTACATACTATGCTTGCTTCATTATGAAGGATGTCTGTTCTCATAGAAATTTGTGTGGTGACACTATAGCTAGTATGTAGGTGCTTATTATAGAATTAGTTCACTGAACATGACTCACACAGCTGAACAACTGATGGAGTTCACTCACGTGTCAGCAGTTGTTCACATAGTGATAGTTGTACAAGTATCCTTAGACTTGAGGTCATCATAGTCATCTTGTGTACACTGAACTATGCTTTGGTTTAGTTCTTAGTCTCCAGGGACAATTATAAGGGCTCTACTGGGTATAGGAATTTGTACACGAAGATATTGTATGATCAATAGAGGATCTACCCCTTCCAGTGAAGGAAGAGAATGTTTAATGCTGATCCATTATGCTAGTTCAGGAATCTCTAACGAGTGTGAATGAAATTAGAAAGGAGTTTCTAATTTACATTAAATAGAACGAAGCATAGTGAATGGGAAAGCAAGTGATTAAATAAGATAGGCTTGACACAAGTTCCATGCCTTGTATTTAATCGTGACATTGCAGGGTAGAAGGAATTGATTGTATGGTAACTACTCACTAAATAGGTTCTTGGTATTCTAAGCAGTGAATTCGTATTATCCGGATAGTCGCGATATGCTGAGAAGTATCCCTCACGATGTAGAATAAATATGATTAATTAATTAATCATATTTAATGAATTAGAGAACTTATATAAATAATGATAAAATAGTTTTATTATTATTTATTTCTACTACCGGCATAATATTGAACCTACAGGGTCACACCATAAAAGAGAATAATTTAATGGTGGAGGAATTAATTAATAATGGCCGATAATTATTTATTTATGAAATAAATAATTAATTGGAAAATTTAATAATTGATTAAATGAGATTTAATTGATTATAAATTAAATTAAGAAAAAGTTCTTAATATTATTAATTAAGAATTTAATTTTTGGAAATTAAATCAAGTGAGAGAATTATTTCTAAAGTGTTGAGAAAAAGGATTAATAATTAAAAGGTATTTTAATTATTAGTGAGAATAATAAAGGGTTAATAATAATAATATTTTATAAGAAAATTTTCAGCTGGAAATTTTGCATATAAATATACTATTATAAACCCTATTTTTGCCTCAACCTAAAAATTTATAAAAAAACCCTAATTCTCTCCACCTCCTCCTCCTTCACTATATCGATTTCTTGGTGGATACCGGTGGAGTGTTTCACACTTGAGGAGCAGCTGCTAGGGACCTCCGCTCGTGGTTCTTGGATCGCTTTTAAAGATTAGAAATGATCCCTCGATTTAATTTACGATCTGTATGTATATTATATGGTTTTTATATCAATAAAATGTTTTACCATGTTTCCGTGATAGATAAAATCCTACAATGGTATCAGAGCAAAGGTTGTATACATATAGATCTGTGATAAAAATTTCAGAATTTTATCTGCTTGTATGAATTAATTATGATTTTTACAAGTTATATCATGGATTAATTATGACTGATTAGAAATTGTTTCTCAGAATTATTTTGACTGTAGATCTGGGTTCTACAAGTGTTGTAGATCGTCTGGGTATTTTTTCCATAATTTTATGATGAATGGATTAATTATTATGAATTTTTGAAGTTGTTTTAATTAAATTCGTAATTATATATATATATATAATCTGTTATGTGTATATATGTTTTTTTGATTGCTGCTGTTTAAAGAAAAGGACAGTACTGGTGTACTGTTATGGTGGTGGCACGAGATCAGAGAAAAGGCAGCAGAAATTAGTACGGCGGCGACTGTTCAGAACAGGGGGAGGAGCGCGCGTCTGACGTGCGCGCGTGGGGCACACACGCTTGTGTGTCACGCGCGGCGCGTGTCAGACACGCGCGGGTCAACGGTCAGCCCTATACTGACGTCATGCTGACATCAGCATCATGCTGACGTCATCAGATGACGTCATGCTGATGTCAACTTAGGGTTTAGGGCGCGTGTGTGCGTGGGGGCGCGTGGGCGACAGTTTGACACGTGCCTGACAGCGCGTGTGCGCGTGGCGGCGCGTGGGTTTTCTTCTCGTTGCGCGTGTGGGCGCGTGCTTTGTCAGAATAAGGCGTTTTTGGTGCCGTTGGATTCGTTCTTTGAAGACGCATCTAATGATATATTATATGATATTTTCTGAAATTGTTTCGAACTATTTATAGCTAACAGTAGTGTTTTAAAGCTGTTTTGACTGTTTTAATTGCTTTTAAATGCCTCATGTGATACATAGAGATGTATAATGCTTAGACCAATATGCTACATGATGTAACATGACTACCTTTAC
The DNA here is from genome assembly GCF_009905375.1 of Apium graveolens. NCBI lineage: Eukaryota > Viridiplantae > Streptophyta > Magnoliopsida > Apiales > Apiaceae > Apium > Apium graveolens. The sequence goes on along the minus strand of NC_133654.1, from coordinate 151,144,008 downwards.
GTTTATTCATGCTTATATATGTGATATATTCTTAGTTTATCATGTGATGATAGATTTAGGTGAATTTAATTAACATAAGGCGTTTGTTAGACAATCTAGTACAGTGAAATTGTTTCATGACCTTAATATAAATATTATGAATACAATCATGAGATTCTTGTGTTTATGAAACACGTAATTGAATATGAATTTTCAATATTGAGAGAAAGGATGATTCTGTCAACAACATATTTCTATCTGTAAGAAAGGGTTATTAAGTGATGCCTCTTGACAATGCTCCACCCGATCTGGGAATCATCTGATTATCGATTATTGATTTGAAATATTTAATTTAAAAGGAAGAATCTCTTTATAATATGATTATGATTGTAACATAATATAATCCCTCTAAAATTAAATAATATCAAGTAGTAATTAGCCAATGACACAACGGGCTTGTGTCGGTCATAGCCTTCCAACATGATAGAAAGTGGTTCTTATTTTTAAATCATTGTCGTTTCGTGCTACAGCCGAGGGCTTTGATTTCGAAATAAGAAATACTTGTCTATTACATAGAGATGTGTACATTGAATTAAAATCTAAAGGTCGTTATGTGCTACAGCCGTGGGCCGTTGGATACTGATTCAATTGTATGAAATGTTGGGTTAGACTTGACTTAGAATATTGAGTTTGTCGTGCCACAGCCGTGACTCAATTATTCAAGAGGCTAAAGTTATATTAGGGAATAACATAAGATGTAATTGACAAGAGTTGTCTGCCTATTGGACATCACATGACGTTTCATGCTACAGTCGAGGTTGTCTGATGGAATGTAGGATCCCTATTCCCACTAGCATTATGAATGCTTAATTTTCACTTAGGGGTTGAATAAATTAGATAAACTGGTTGGAGACACTTATGAATAAAGACCCGATTCATATAGTGTTTTGAAATGAAATTGAATATTTGCTTAGTGTTGTTATGTGTTTATCATTTACAGATTTACTATATTCGTCATGTCTTCTGCACTATCACTCCGAAGCATACTAGATGCTCACAAGTTGACTGGTCCTAATTTAGCTGTTTGCATTCACTGTAACAAGTTGGGGCACTAGAAGAGGAACTGCAAGGTCTACCTTGCAGAATTGAAGAAGAAGAAGGGTAGTGAGACTACCGCTTCTGATTCAGGCATGTTCATGATCGAAGTTAATATGTCACTAGGTCAAATTTCTACTTGGGTATTAGATACCGCCTGTGGTTCTCATATTTGCAATTCGTTGCAAGGACTAAAGGGAAGTAGGACTCTTGAAAAAGATGAGGTGATTCTACGTATGGGCAATGGAGCAAGGGTTGCTGCCATATCTATAGGATCATTTAGTTTACATATGCCTACGGGCAAGACTATTATTTTGAATAATTGTCATTACGTTCCCTCTATTGTGAGGAATATTGTTTCTATTCCTATGTTGGATTTGGATGGTTTTTCATTTATTATTAAGAATAATGAATGTTCCATTCTTAGAGATAATGTTCTTTATGGACGTGGTATTTTAAATAATGGTCTGTATGTATGTGACGTAGACCATGATTAACTTCAGATTGAACAAACTAACAAAAGAAAACGAGATGATGAAAATCTGACCTATTTATGGCACTGTAGGCTAGGTCATATTAGTGAAAATAGACTGCGGATATTGCATAAGGAAGGGTTACTTGACCCCTCTGATTTTGAATCATATCCTACATGTGAGTCTTGTCTATTGGGTAAAATGACCAAATCTCCATTTAATGGATATGGAGAGAGGGCTGCAGATTTGCTAGGATTGGTACACACAGACGTATGTGGACCAATGTCTATACAAGCCATGGGTGGATTTTCATACTTCATTACTTTCATAGATGATAGATCTAGATTCGGATATGTGTATTTGATGAAACACAAGTCTAAAGCCTTTGAAAAGTTCAAAGAATATAAACATGAAGTGGAGAAACAAACCAAACACAGTATTATAACTCTTTGATCAGATCGAGGTGGTGAATACTTGAATGGAGAGTTTCTAGATTATCTCAAAGAAAATGGTATAATCTCCCAGTGGACTCCTCCATATACTCCACAGTTAAATGAGGTATCTAAAAGGAGAAATAGAACTTTGTTAGACATGGTTCGGTCCATGATGAGCTATGCGAATCTTCCAGTATTCCTATGGGGTTATGTATTAAAAAACCTCAGCATATTTACTAAATAAGGTGCCTTCCAAATCTGTTCCTCAAACTCCATATGAGATATGGAAAGAAAGGAAACCGAGTCTTAAACACATTAAGATTTGGGGATGTCCAGCTTATGTCAAGAAAGTTGACCCAGATAAGTTGGAATCTCGATCCGTAAAATGTAATTTTGTGGGATATCCTAAAGAGACTTTGGGGTATTACTTTTACACCAATCATCGGGTGTTTGTCTCCAGACATGCTACCTTCTTGGAAAAGCAGTTTATCCTTGAAGGAAACAGTGGGAGCAAAATTGAACTTGATGAAGTTCAAGAAGCACAAACTACCACGGATCAAGTGGAAACACCTGTTCAGACTGAACAACCTTCTGTGGAACAGCCCATTCGTAGAACAGGGAGAGTGTCTCACCAACCTGAGAGGTATTATGGCCTTGTCATTGAGAATGGCAATGAGTTGTCAATCATTGATGATGACGACCCTGTGACCTATAATGAGGCTATGAGTAGTGTTGACTCAGAGAAATGGCATAGTGCCATGAAATCCGAAATGGAATCTATGTATAACAACCAAGTATGGACTCTGGTTGAGGCGCCTGAAGGTGTTAAGCCTATTGGGTGCAAGTGGGTATACAAAAGAAAGATTGGAGCAGATGGCCAGGTGGAGACCTATAAGGCCAGGCTCATGGCAAAAGGATTCAAACAAAGGCAAGGGATTGACTTTGATGAAACTTTTTCACCTGTAGCCCTGTTAAAATCAATTCGGATTTTGCTTGCGATTGCTGCTTACTACGACTATAAGATCTGGCAAATGGACGTGACAACGGCCTTCCTCAATGGGGAACTTGAGGAGGAAGTGTATATGACACAACCAGAGGGTTTTCTTTCCAAGGGAAATGAACACCTAGTGTGTAAGCTGCTGCGAACCATATATGGTTCAAGGCAAGCTTCTCGTAGATGGAACATCCATTTTGATGAGACAATCAAAGAGTTTGGTTTTATCAAAAACATAGATGAACCATGTGTCTACAAGAAGGTTAGTGGGAGCGCGGTAACATTTCTTATATTGTATGTAGATGACATACTTCTTATAGGAAATGATATACCGATGCTGCAATCAGTCAAAGTATGGCTATCAAAGAACTTCACCATGAAGGACTTGGGAGAAGCATCTTACATTCTCGGTATGAAGATCTATAGAGATAGATCTAGAAGAATGATAGGTCTTACCCAGGGTACATACATCCAGAAAGTGCTTAAAAGGTTTATCATGGAAAACTCCAAAAGAGGTCTCATACCGATGAGCCATGGAGTGTCCCTTTCCGAAAAAATGTCTCCTAAGACACCTGAAGAAAGAGAGCGTATGAGTAAGATTCCTTATGCTTCAGCAATAGGATCTATCATGTACGCGATGTTGTGTACAAGGCCTGATGTTGCTTATTCAATTAGTGTGACGAGTAGATATCAGTCCAATCCAGGTGAAGACCACTGGAAAGCAATGAAAAACATCCTTAAGTACTTGCGAAGGACTCAGGACATTTTTCTTGTTTTTGGTGGTGAATCTGAGTTAAAAATAGAGGGTTATACTGACTCTAGTTTTCAATCAGAAAGTGATAGCAAATCCATGTCAGGGTACTTGTTTACTCTGAATGGTGGTGCGATTAGTTGGAAGAGTTCCAATAAGTCTACAATGGCTGACTCCACAGCGGAAGCAGAATATATAGATGCAAGTGAGGCTGCAAAAGAAGCCGTTTGGATGAGGAAATTTGTTTCTGAGTTGGGAGTTGTTCCTAGCGTTGAAGAGCCTATTGTGTTGTATTGTGATAACAACGCAGCAATAGCACAAGCCAAGGAACCTAGGTCTCATAAAAATTCCAAACATGTCCTGCGGCGCTTTCATCTGATTAGGGAGATTGTTTAAAGAGGAGATGTCAACGTCGAGAGAGTTGACACACAGAACAACATAGCAGACCCACTCACAAAGCCACTTTTTCAAAGTCACTTTGATCGTCATAAAGATAATATGGGTATTAGATACCAGAGTGATTGGCTTTAGTACAAGTGGGAGATTGAAAGAGATATATCCTAAGTCCAATCATGTATGAGGATTTAGGAATAACTTATATGTAATCTGTTTTGATTTCATTGATATTAATAAAAGACTTGTTTTGTTTTTATTGCGGGCTCTATCTATTTTACGTGTTTAAATAAGATATACCACAGTTTAGAGTAAAGCTTTTTATGGATTGTGATGAGATCATAATAATGAGACCTAAAAGATGATAACTCTAAACTTAAATAGTTCCTGGTCATAGGATTACTAACTGGTAATTAATAATCCGCAAAGATCAGTACATACTATGCTTGCTTCATTATGAAGGATGTCTGTTCTCATAGAAATTTGTGTGGTGACACTATAGCTAGTATGTAGGTGCTTATTATAGAATTAGTTCACTGAACATGACTCACACAGCTGAACAACTGATGGAGTTCACTCACGTGTCAGCAGTTGTTCACATAGTGATAGTTGTACAAGTATCCTTAGACTTGAGGTCATCATAGTCATCTTGTGTACACTGAACTATGCTTTGGTTTAGTTCTTAGTCTCCAGGGACAATTATAAGGGCTCTACTGGGTATAGGAATTTGTACACGAAGATATTGTATGATCAATAGAGGATCTACCCCTTCCAGTGAAGGAAGAGAATGTTTAATGCTGATCCATTATGCTAGTTCAGGAATCTCTAACGAGTGTGAATGAAATTAGAAAGGAGTTTCTAATTTACATTAAATAGAACTAAGCATAGTGAATGGGAAAGCAAGTGATTAAATAAGATAGGCTTGACACAAGTTCCATGCCTTGTATTTAATCGTGACATTGCAGGGTAGAAGGAATTGATTGTACGGTAACTACTCACTGAATAGGTTCTTGGTATTCTAAGCAGTGAATTCGTATTATCCGGATAGTCGCGATATGTTGAGAAGTATCCCTCACGATGTAGAATAAATATGATTAATTAATTAATCATATTTAATGAATTAGAGAATTTATATAAATAATGATAAAATAGTTTTATTATTATTTATTTCTACTACCGGCATAATATTGAATCTACAGGGTTACACCATAAAAGAGAATAATTTAATGGTGAAGGAATTAATTAATAATGGCTGATAATTATTTATTTATGAAATAAATAATTAATTGGCAAATTTAATAATTGATTAAATTTGATTTAATTGATTATAAATTAAATTAAGAAAAAGTTCTTAATATTATTAATTAAGAATTTAATTTTTGGAAATTAAATCAAGTGAGAGAATTATTTCTAAAGTGTTTAGAAAAAGGATTAATAATTAAAAGGTATTTTAATTATTAGTGAGAATAATAAAGGGTTAATAATAATAATATTTTATGGGAAAATTTTCAGCTGAAAATTTTGCCTATAAATATACTATAATAAACCCTAATTTTGCCTCAACCTAAAAATTTACAAAAAACCCTAATTTTCTCCACCTCCTCCTCCTTGATTATATCAATTTCTTGGTGGATACTGGTGGAGTGCTTCACACTTGAGGAGCAGCTGCTAGGGACCTCCGCTCGTGGTTCTTGGATTGCTTTTAAAGGTTAGAAACGATCCCTCTATTTAATTTACGATCTGTATGCATATTATATGGATTTTATATCAATAAAATGTTTTACCATGCTTCCGTGATAGAGAAAATCCTACCGTGTGGATATGTCAAAGGATTAAGGCGAAATATTGGAGGCCTAGAAGATAAGGCAGACCTAGGAAGTGGTTTTACAAGAAGCGAATCGTGAAGTGTACCAGTGATGTTAAGGGAGAAAAAGGAATGAAAGTATAAGAGTATGTACTGATTATCGGGAGTTTAACAAAACACCGAATAAGGAGAAGTGAGACCCTATAAAGAATTGATTACTTACGAGACCTAATTCAAGAAGTATGTTATATCTCGGGGATTAACTTAAGATCCGACCTGAGAACATATCAGAGATTACGATTAAAATGAGTTAAGAGCATTGCAAGCTCTGGTGATATTATGTGAAATAACAAGTGTATCAGGTGACTATAAGGAATTAAGGATCATGGTGTATAAGGAGTACTTAGATAAATAAACTGTATTTATTGATAACATCCTCAGCTACTCAAAGAATAAGAAAGTCTGCGTGGAATGCCCAAGAATTTTTCTCCAAGGATCAGAAAGAAAGCAACTATGCGTTGAGTCTTCAAGAATGAAATTTTGACTAAGGTTAACAAAAGACTCTGATTAATCCGTTAATAACTACCTGAGAAAATCCGTATGGTAACATATGCCTTATGCCGACAGAAAGGATTGGATGTATTTAAGACCACCGAGGAGTTAATAAACTAATTGGAAAGAGTGGAATCTGAAGTTCAAATACTTAAAGGTAATAATATATGAATATATGAGATTACTTTTCAGCCTTAACTGATGGAAAAGAGTAAGAGATGTTTAAATGTTTAAAAACCAAGTTCAAAATGAGAACCGCCTATCATCCTTAAACGGAGAGTCAAAGTACGGAAGTGATTCAGGAAATGTAAGATATGTTGAGAGGTTAAGTTTTAAGGAAAACACTGGAATGATCATTTATCATCGACGTCAGCTTTGGAATGCCATTTTATCAAGCTTCATGTGAACGCAGGTGTAGGTCCCCATTTTAATTGAGATAAAGTGAGAGAAAGAAAGTTGTTAAATTCTAAGTTAATTCAGCACACCAAGAGCGTAGTGATATTGATTGAAGTAGCTCGGAGTAGACAAAGAAAGAAGGTGAAATTGTATCGAGAGAGAATATGAGTATAGAAATAGGACCAGTTGTGTTAGTACAAGTTTCATCTTGAAAGAGACTGGATAAGTCTAAGTAGAAGGGATAGGTTAAGTCCTAAAATTAGTGAACCATTCGAGGTATTGATAAATATAGATAAAGTTGTTCATGAGTTGATGTTACCGTCACAACAGTGTGTACATATAATGTGTTTGGCCTGTTAAAGTTTAAGTGATAAGTATTTGATTTGAATTAAGTGATTGATCAGGAGCCAATGGGGCTCTTGTCCAAGTTTGTTTTGCATATAGTGATCAATCCAAATTCTTGATCGTTAAAGGCGAGTCATTGGAGATGAGTGTATATCTATAATAAGTACATTTGAAATCCTCGAGTAGAAGAGTCTACTTGGAAACTAGAGTCAAATATGCTTGACAAATATCCTCACTTGTGTAATTAGACCTGATTCTGAGGACATAATCTTTTTAAGGGGGGAAGGATATAACGACTCGTGTATTTTTGAATTATTTAAATATGTGATTATTATGGAAATTATTAAATAAAATATGTGTATTGGTTTTGACCGCTATGTGTTGTTTGATTATTATCTATGTGTGTGAATTATGGTGTCCAGGGTGGTTCGTGTAATTAATTAGGAACTTGCATTGAATTGTTTTCCACTTTTAAAAGTGGATTTAATACAAGTATATTTGTGTAAATATGTGGATTGTCTCTAAAATTGTTTTTATGACTTTATAATTACAATAATTATTTTTGGGACTTTATAAAAGTTAGAAATCAATATTTCATCAATTATTTAACCCTGTATGATTTTCTGATTGCATTTATTTGTAAAATCTGTATTTAATTCCTGAATTCTTTAAAAATTATTAAACCCATATTTATTTAAGTTGGAAATATTCCGGGAATTTTAAAATTATTTTGGGGATTTTTGAGATTAATTTCACCCGCGTGTTGTTTCGTTAATTGTTAAAAAGCGGGTATAAATCGCGCTTCGGAAATTGTTTTAAAATTTCAAAATTTATGTTTTTATTCACTTCGGGATATTGCCAATATTTTAAAATTTGTTTGGTAATTTTCGGGTTTTTATTTATTGCGCGTTAACCGTTAAAATTCGTAATTGCGGGTTTATAGTCAAATTCGGGACACGTATCTATTTATTTGATACGTGTCAAGTTTTTACAGCTGATAGTACATGTGTTGTGTAGGGTGTTGACAGCAAATTATTTAAGAAAAAAAAAGAGAGGAATCAACCCCTCCCTGTTCATCATTTTCGGTTCAATCTTTCTCCAGTCTCTCGTTTCTTTCTTTTTCTTTTTTTGATTGCTCGATCACTCTTCTTCCTCCTCGTTTCTCTCCTTGTACTCAGGTGAGTTCCGGCCGTTTCGAACTCCGACCATCATCGTTTTCCTAGCTACTGATCTTGGTTCTAATTTTTGTTTTGCTGATTATGCCTATACATATATGCATGTATTTGTGTATAGTTGCATATTCAATTGTGGGCATATCTGTTGGCTTCGTGTGTTGGCTGTCCGGTTGCCGCCGTCTGACTTTCCGGCAAGGCGGTCAGCTGTGCGGGCATAGTCAGTGCGTGGCATGATGTTTCAATTGTGATGTTTACTTTTAGTTTCTCTGAATTTTGGATTAACCGAAATAGAAATTTGAGTGATTATTTTGAATTACTTGATTAACTTCTGAAAATTCTGGGTAGATATTTAAATATTTATTCGGAATTTTTGGAATAAATTTTCATAATTACTCGTATTATATTTTTGAAAATTACGAGTTAATCGGTAGAATTTGTGTTGGAAACCCGGAATTTATCGGGTACCCGTAGATTTTACCGTCATTGACGATGAACTTCGGTGAGTCAACGGTGGACCGTGATGATTATTATCTGAGTCCTAATTTAATAAATAAATGTAAAATGCGAATAATTATTAGTAATAGTAGTAAATTGGCATTTGGGAAATTGTGAATATTAATTGTTGTGAGATTGATTGTTGTTGGTTTGACGTCGTTGTATTTCGACAGGTAGTCCGATAAACAAAGGAAACGCTACCCGATTTCCTGGAAATCGAACTACGGAAACAAGGAAGCGTATCCAGCAATTATCGGGACGTCGAGCAAGTATAAGTAAATACATATACGTTTGTTTATACCAAACCTGATTGTATGTTGTAGTGAAACATTTTGCCAAAAACCAATAACCCTAATTTCATACAATGACGAGTATACATATTTTCTGAAAATGAACACCAAATTGATTTTCGAGAACGTGAACCCTAACTAATGCATGTATTGCAATAATATATGTGTTACAAGTCGGGTGTTGTTAACGCACGGGTAGATTGTTAGCGAGGATATGTCAAGCATAATCGAATGTCTAAGTTAGGGTGTTTCGACCTTGTAGGTTCTAGTCGGAATGACCGAGAATTGGCATTGGACGAAAGATAGTTGGTGGTTAGTCAAAAAGCTCAGTAGGGTTCCAATCAAAGGACTTAAGTGTTGAGGTCAAATCTAGAGTGATCTAGTGGATAGATAATAAAGCCTGAGCGGCAGAGTCGACTCAGAGTTGATCAGTAATAGTCGTAAAGCCCTGTAAGGCAAGTACATATAAACCTTTTTCGAGATATAATGCAAATATTTCTAAATTCTCTCATGACATATTATGAAGTATTCAAAATAGCTTTGTTTTATCTTGAAAGTACTTTGAATCCTTCAGCCTTGAACCTGAGCTACATCATTTGATCTTTGAGCCGTAAGCCTTATTCTTTGTGAACCATTTCTTGTTGATTTACCAGATACTAAACCACAAATACACGATACTGCTCAACAAATATATATCCATCATATACCAAACACTGGAACAGACTTGTTTAAACATACAGAAACTTTTATACTCAACCATACCTTGTGACATCAAAGAACTAAAACCTTATAAAAACATCGTTCATCTAATACCCGATTCTCCTACAAGCTGAAGGCCATTTCTTTTATATACTTTGACATACCCTTTTGGTACTCATGAATTTTCACCATGCTTTTATACAAATGTTTTATTATTATTGATTATGATCCAGTTTTATTGAATTATATTGTTTATCATATTGAACTGTTTTAGAATTGGATAGTTTTCTTTATGTGGACCAGATTAATGGTCGGACCATATCAATGGTCAAGTTAGACCAATATGTGCCTTGTATCCAGTAGTTAGAGCAGTGCTGTGTGCTTTGCTCAGGGTTAGTGCATGACTGATCAGCAGTCTAACCTTGGTTTTAAAAACTTAAAATGAATATCCAATTCTATTGATTGTTTAACAAGAAACTTGATTCATTTGAATCATCTCGTTTGATCATTGTTTAGCCTCAATTATTGTTATTGTGACATGCTGAGCTATTTAGCTCACTCTTGCGAATCTTTTTATATATTTTACAGTTAAAATGGATATGGATGATAGTGAAGTTCCCCGGTCCAAATTGCGAGCTAGGATTCCAGTTTGAGTTGGATCAAGCTAGCACAAGCTTCATATGGTAGTGAGATAATAAGATTGTAAGAATAATTTCATTATCAGTTATAAGTTAAATTAGTTGGGATTTGGTACGTTGTAATAAAAGTTATGTTTGTGGCTTGTTTTTATACTTTAACCTGTTGCAATCCGTGGTTATGTAAAACAGGGTCATTACAAAGAATATTTCGTATACAGGTTTATATATGGTGTATGTGTTGTGGACCCCAAACTTCTGACCCGGGTTTGGAGGGCGCCACAGGTTTGATTTTCAACTGGTGATATCCCATTCTTAAATCTATTTTGGAAAAGTGTACAACACCCTTGAGTTGGTCGAATAGGTCATCAATCCTAGGGAGAGGGTACCTATTCTTAATGGTCAGTTTATTCAACTCTCGGTAGTCTATACATAATCTCATACTACCGTCCTTTTTCTTTACGAACAGTACTGGCGCTCCCCATGGCGATACATTGGGTCTTATCATCCCATTATCTAATAACTCTTGCAGTTGAGAAGCTAGTTCCTTCATCTCAACTGGAGCTAGCCGATAAGGGGCCTTGGACACTGGTGCCGTTCCTGGTGCTAATTCTATAGCGAATTCTATTTCTCTGTGGGGTGGCAACCCTGGTAAGTTCTCTGGGAACACATCCTTAAATTCATTCACTATGGGTATGTCCTGTATATTAGGAACTTCCTTTTTAGTATCCATTACATAAGCCATATAGGCCTCATTACCCTTTACCCTTCCTTAACAATCTTTTCGCCTGTAGCATGGTCAGAAATTTCTGGGTCTGTCGTTGACTTCTAAACACTACTTCCTTTCCAATTTTTACTCTTATCTTTACCCTCTTCCGCTCACAATCTATTTGCGCTCCATTACTGGATAACCAATCCATTCCTAAGATTATATCAAATTCTCCTAACGTAAATGGGATTAGGTCAACTTCGAAGACTTTCCCTTCTAATTTCAACTTGAATTTAGGGTGTACTTGATTCACAAGAATTATTTCTTTGTTCGCTATTTCCAATTGTAATACCTCACGTAATGGTACAGCGTTAAGTTTTAACTTTTTAGAAAAATCTTAATATGTAAATGACTTGGTTGCTCCAGAATCAAATAGGACATTTGCATGTTCGGAATTTAACATAAGGGTACCTGCTATCACGTCAGTGTTTCGGACAGTATCTTGAACGATTATGTTGAAGGTCCTAGCAGCTGGGGGTCGGTTGGATGCAGCTCTGCTCATCCTTGAGGCTGGGGGCTTCAATGTCGGGCAATCTTTTCTCATGTTCCCTACCTTCCCATATTGGAAACACGCCATATTGGGTCGGGTGCAGTTGGTGGCAAGGTGTCTGGTTTGGTCACACCTGTAGCATTTCAGCGGGGCTCTCGCCTGGGTGCACAATCCAAGATGTCTTTTTCCACATGTTTGACATTCCGGTATTGGGGCACGGGGTTGGCTATGAAATGTTGTCCTAGATTATCCGCCGCCCAGGGCCAACACTCTCACTTGGGGCCTTTCTGAATCCGGGGCCTCGCGCAGGTTGGGACACCACTCCCCTGACGAACCTGCTTGGAAGGCTCCTGTTCCCGGTTCCCCCTCCTTGGCTTCCTATCTTCCTCTTCCTATTTTCATTTTCCTTCAAACTTTGTTCACTGCCCGCTTCAATAATCGAGGCTTTTTGCACTAAGGTGGCATAATCTGTCAGCTCTAGTACTTGTAGGATTTTATCTATCACGGAAGCATGGTAAAACATTTTTCTTGATATAAAATCCATATAATACGCAAACAAATCGTGAATTAAATTGAGGGATCGTTTCTAACCTTTAAAAGCGATCCAAGAACCACGAGCGAAGATCCCTAGCAGCTGCTCCTCAAGTGTGAAGCACTCCACCGGTATCCACCAAGAGCCCGATGTAAAGGAGGAGGAGGAGGTGGAGAGAATTAGGGTTTTTGTAAATTTTTAGGTTGAGGCAAAATAAGGGTTTATAATAGTATATTTATAGGCAAAATTTTCAGCTGAAAATTTTCCCATAAAATATTATTATTGAACTTTTATTCTTATTAACCTATTAACTAATAATTAAAACACCTTTTAATTATTAATCCTTTTTCTAAACACTTTAGAAATAATTCTCACACTTAATTTAATTTCCAAAATTAAATTCTTAATTAATAATATTAAGAACTTTTCTTAATTAATTTATAATTAATTAAATCTCATTTAATCAATTATTAAATTTGCTAATTAATTATTTATATCACAAATAAATAATTACCAGCCATTATTAATTAATTCCTCCACCATTAAATCATCCTCTTTTATGGTGTGACCATGTAGGTTCAATATTAAGCCAGTAGTAAAAATAAATATTAATAAAACTATTTTATCATTATTTATATAAATTCTCTAATTCATTAAATATGATTAATTAATAAATTAATCATATTTATTCTACATCGTGAGGGATACTTCTCAGCATATCGCGACTATCCGGATAATACGAATTCACTGCTTAGAATACCAAGAACCTATTCAGTGAGTAGTTACCGTACAATCAATTCCTTCTACCCTGCAATGTCATGATTAAAATCAAGGCATGAAACTTGTTTCAAGCCTATCTTATTTAATCATTTGCTTTCCCATTTACTATGCTTAGTTCTATTTAATGTAAATTAGAAACTCCTTTCTAATTTCATTCACTCTGGCCAGAGATTCCTGAACTAGCATAAGTGGATCAACATTGAACATTCTATTTCTTCACTGGAAGGGGTAGATCCTTTATTGATCATACACTATCTTCGTCTACAAATTCCTATACCCAGTAGAGCCCTTATAATTATCCCTGTAGACTAAGAACTAAACCAAATCATAGTTCAGTGTACACAAGATGACTATGATGACTTCAAGTCTAAGGATACTTGTACAACTATCACTATGTGAACAACTGCTGACACGTGAGTGAACTTCATCAGTTATTCATCTGTGTGAGTCATGTTCAGTGAACTTATTCTATAATAAGCACCTACATACTAGCTATAGTGTCACCACACAAATGTCTATGAGAACAGACATCCTTCATAATGAAGCAAGCATAGTATATACCGATCTTTGCGGATTACTAATTACCGGTTAGTAATCCTATGACCAGGAAATATTTAAGTTTAGAGTTATCATCTTTTAGGTCTCATTATTATGATGTCATCATAATCCATAAAAAGCTTTACTCTAAACTATGGTATATCTTATTTAAATACTTAAATAGATAAAGCCCGCAATAAAACCAAAATAAGCCTTTTATTAATATCAATTAAATCAAAACAGATTACATACAAGTTATTCCTAAATCATCATACATGATTGGACTTAGGACACATCTCTTTCAATCTCCCACTTGTACTAAAGCCAATCACTCTGGTATCTAATACCCATCTTGTCTTTATGACGATCAAAGTGACTTTGAGAAAGTGGCTTTGTGAGTGGGTCTGCTACGTTGTTATGTGTGTTAACTGTCTTGACGTCTCCTCTTTCAATACAATACAAGAAATGTTACCGCACTCCCACTAACCTTTTTGTAGACACATGGTTCATCTATGTTTTTGATAAAACCAAACTCTTTGACTGTCTCATCAAAATGGATGTTCCATCTACGAGAAGCTTGCTTTAAACCATATATGGTTCACAGTAGCTTACACACTAGGTGTTCATTTTCCTTGGAAAGAAAACCCTCTGGCTGTGTCATATACACTTCCTCTTCAAGTTTCCCATTGAGGAAGGCTGTTTTCACGTCCATTTGCCAGATCTCATAGTCGTAGTAAGCAGCAATCGCAAGCAAAATCCGAATTGATTTTAACAGGGCTACAGGAAAAAAAGTTTCATCAAAGTCAATCCCTTGCCTTTGTCTGAATCCTTTTGCCACGAACCTGGCCTTATAGGTCTCCACCTGCCCATCTGCTCCAATCTTTCTTTTGTATACCTACTTGCACCCAATAGGCTTAACACCTTCAGGCGCCTCAACCAGAGTCCATACTTGGTTGGTATACATCGATTCCATTTCGGATTTCATGGCACTATGCCATTTCTCTGAGTCAATAATACTCATAGCCTCATTATAGGTCACAGGGTCGCCATCATAAATGATTGACAACTCATTGCCATTCTCAATGACAAGGCCATAATACCTCTCAGGTTGGCGAGACACTCTCCCTGTTCTACGAATGGGCTGTTCCACAGATGGTTGTTCAGTCTGAACAGGTGTTTCCACTTGATCCATAGTAGTTTGTGCTTCTTGAACTTCATCAAGTTCAATTTTGCTCCCACTGTTTCCTTCAAGGATAAACTGCTTTTCCAAGAAGGTAGCATGTCTGGAGACAAACACCCGATGATCGGTGTAAAAGTAATACCCCAAAGTCTCTTTAGGATATCCCACAAAATTATATTTTACGGATCGAGATTCCAGCTTATCTGGGTCAACTTTCTTGACATAAGTTGGACATCCCCAAATCTTAACGTGTTTAAGACTAGGTTTCCTTTCTTTCCATATCTCATATGGAGTTTGAGGAACAGATTTGGAAGGCACCTTATTCAGGAAATATGCTGAGGTTTCCAATGCATAACCCCATATGAATACTAGAAGATTCGCATAGCTCATCATGGACCGAACCATGTCTAACAAAGTTCGATTTCTCCTTTCTGATAACCCATTCAACTGTGGAGTATATGGAGGAGTCCACTGGGAGACTATACCATTTTCTTTGAGATAATCTATAAACTCTCCATTCAAGTATTCACCACCTCGATCTGATCAAAGAGTTATAATACTTTGTTTGGTTTGTTTCTCCACTTTATACTTATATTCTTTGAACTTTTCAAAGGCTTCAGACTTGTGTTTCATCAAATACACATATCCAAATCTAGATCGATCATCTATGAAAGTAATGAAGTATGAAAATCCACCCATGGCTTGCGTAGACATTGATCCACATACATCTATGTGTACCAATCCTAGCAAATCTGCAGCCCTCTCTCCATGTCCACTAAATGGAGATTTGGTCATTTTACCCAATAGACAAGACTCGCATGTAGGATATGATTCAAAATCAAAGGGGTCAAGTAACCCATCCTTATGCAATGTCCGCAGTCTATTTTCACTATTATGAACAAGTCTGCAGTGCCACAAGAAAGTGAGATTTTCATCATCCCTTTTTCTTTTATTAGTATGTTCAATTTGTAGTAAATTATGCTCTACGTCACATACATATAGACCATTGTTTAAAATACCACTTCCATAAAGAACGTTATCTCTAAGAATTGAACATTTATTATTCTGAATAACAAACAAAAATCCAGCCAAGTCTAACATGGAATAGAAATAATATTCCTCATAATCGAGGGAACAAAATAACAATTATTTAGAACAATAGTCTTGCCCGTAGGCATATGTAAATGAAATGATCCTACAGCTTCAGCAGCAACTCTTTCTCCATTTCCCATCCGTAGAGTCACCTCCTCTTCTTCAAGAGTCCTACTTCTCCTTAGTCCCTGCAACGAATTGCAAATATGAGAACCACAGGCGGTATCTAATACCCAAGTAGAAATTTGACTTAGTGACATATTAACTTCGATCATGAACATACCTGAATCAGAAGCGGTAGTCTCACCACCCTTCTTCTTCTTCAATTCTGCAAGGTAAACCTTGCAGTTCCTCTTCCAGTGCCCCACCTTATTACAATAAAAGCAAACAGCTTTGCTCTTGGGGTCTTCAGCTTTTGGTGGAACCGGCTTTTTCTCACCTACTTTCTTCTTCTTGGAAGGGTTCTTCTTCCTTTTCTTAGGATTGGAACCTTCACCAATTAGAAGAACAGAACTCTTCTTAGGGGGAAAATTCGATTCCGCAGTCTTCAATATGTTGTGGAGTTCAGGCAGGCTGACATCCAGCTTATTCATGTGAAAGTTCACAACAAACTGCGAGAACGAACTCGGAAGTGATTGCAAGACCAAGTCTTGGCTCAGCTCCCCATACATGGAAAAACCAAGTTATCCAAGACGTTCAATCAAATTGATCATCTTAAGTACATGGTCATTCACAGATGATCCCTCAGACATCCTACAACCGAACAGTTCCTTCGATATCTCATATCGAGCTGTCCTCCCTGCCACATCATACAACTCTTGTAGATGCATAAGGATAGTCATGTTGCTTCTGTAGCTCAATGTTCATGGAAGCGAGCATGATGCATTGAGTAACATTTGCATCATCTATCGACTTACGATACACAACATGTTCATCATTATGTGCATCGCTAGCAGGTTCAGTAGGCTTAGGTGAGTCAAGCAAAATATTCCAGCTTCTCAACCCTGAGAACAATTCTCAAATTTCGAAGCCAGTCAGCAAAATTAGGACCAGTCAACTTGTGAGCATCTAGTATGCTCCGGAGTGATAGTGCAGAAGACATAACGAATATAGTAAATCTGTAAATGATAAACACATAACAACACTTAGCAAATATTCAATTTCATTTCAAAACACTATATGAATCGGGTCTTTATTCATAAGTGGCTCCCACTAGTTTATCTAATTTATTCAACCCCTAAGTGAAAATTAAGCATTCATAATGCTAGTGGGAATAGGGATCCTACATTCCATCACACAACCTCGGCTGTAGCACGAAACGTCATGTGATGTTCAATAGGCAGACAACTCTTGTCAATTACATCTTATGTTATTCCCTAATATAACTTTAGCCCCTTAAACAATTGAGTCACAACTGTAGCACGACAAACTCAATATTCTAAGTCAAGTCTAACCCAATATTTCATACAATTGAATCAGTCTCCAACGGCCCACGGCTGTAGCACGTAACGACCTTTAGATTCTAATTCAATTTACACATCTCTATGTAATAGACAAGTATTTCTTATTTCGAAATCAAATCCCTCGGCTATAGCACGAAACGACAATGATTTAAAAATAAGAACCACTTTCTATCATGTTGGAAGGCTATGATCGACACTAGCCCGTTGTGTCATTGACCAATTACTACTTGATATTATTTAATTTTAGAGAGATTATATTACGTTACAATCATAATCATATTATAAAGAGATTCTTCCTTTTAAATTAAATATTTCAAATCAATAATCGATAATCAGATGATTCCCAGACCGGGTGGAGCATTGTCAAGAGGCGTCACTTAATAACCCTTTCTTACAGATAGAAATTAGTTATTGACAGGATCATCCTTTCTCTAAATATTGAAAATTCATATTCAATTACGTGTTTCATAAATACAAGAATCTCATGATCGTATTCATAATATTTATATTAAGGTCATGAAACAATTTCACTATACTAGATTGTCTAACAAACGCCTTATGTTGATTTAAGTTCACCTAAATCTATCATCGCATGGTAAACATAGGCTTATATCTCATATATAAAAATAAATAAACAAGTAAGAATGCAAGCAATTATCATGTCACACATTGATATAATGATGTATGAATTTATTATTACATTTAAAAGCAATTAAAATAATTAAAACATGCTTTAAAACACTTTCGGGAATATAAAAAGTTCAAAGCATTTATATAAAAAATATTTGACCACTCCATTAGATTCGTCTCGGAAAAATGAATCCAACGATATATTGCACGCCCAAAACGGAGTTACGAAACTCCCAGAAATCAAATTTTAAAAATGACAGATGGGCTGTAACGCATTGCAGGAACGCGTTACAAGTCCTGTAACGCATTCTGGTAATGCGTTACAGCTCTTTTAAGCCATTAAAAGGTGTAACGCATTCCATGAATGCGCCACAGGGTGTAACGCATTCCCGGAATGCGCGTCACCCCTATTATTTTTTTTTATTTTTTTGATCAGCCACCTTTGCTTTGCACAGAAAACCGTGTCGTCGTACCTGACTTACATCGAACAGTGCCTCCCACCATCTTTAAAAGACACAGCAGGTGACAACTAAACATATATATATATACTAACAGATTATATATATATATATATTTAATTACGAATTTAATTAAAACAACTTCAAAAAATCATAATAATAAATCCACTCATGATAAAATTATGAAAAAAATACCCAGACGATCTACAATACTTGTAGAACCCAGACCTACTGTCAAAATTATTCTGAGAAACAATTTCTAATCAGTCATAATTAATCCATGACATAACTTGCAAAAAGCATAATTAATTCATACAAGCACATAAAATTCTGAAATATTTATCACAGATCTATATGCATACAACCTATGCTCTGATACCACTGTAGGATTTTATCTATCACGGAAGCATGGTAAAACATTTTTCTTGATATAAAATCCATATAATACGCATATAAATCGTGAATTAAATCGAAGGATCGTTTCTAACCTTTAAAAGCGATCCAAGAACCAAGAGCGGAGATCCCTAGCAGCTGCTCCTCAAGTGTGAAGCACTCCACCGGTATCCACCAAGAGCTCGATGTAATGGAGGAGGAGGAGGTGGAGAGAATTAGGGTTTTTGTAAATTTTTAGGTTGAGGCAAAATAAGGGTTTATAATAGTATATTTATAGGCAAAATTTTCAACTGAAAATTTTCCCATAAAATATTATTATTAACCCTTTATTCTTATTAACCTATTAACTAATAATTAAAACACCTTTTAATTATTAATCCTTTTTCTAAACACTTTAGAAATAATTCTCTCACTTGATTTAATTTCCAAAATTAAATTCTTAATTAATAATATTAAGAACTTTTCTTAATTAATTTATAATTAATTAAATCTCATTTAATCAATTATTAAATTTGCTAATTAATTATTTATTTCACAAATAAATAATTACCATCCATTATTAATTAATTCATCCACCATTAAATCATTCTCTTTTATGGTGTGACCCTGTAGGTTCAATATTAAGCCCGTAGTAGAAATAAATAATAATAAAACTATTTTATCATTATTTATATAAATTCTCTAATTCATTAAATATGATTAATTAATAAATTAATCATATTTATTCTACATCGTGAGGGATACTTCTCAACATATCACGACTATCCGGATAATACGAATTCACTGCTTAGAATACCAAGAACCTATTCATTGAGTAGTTACCGTACAATCAATTCCTTCTACCCTGCAATGTCACGATTAAAAACAAGGCATGAAACTTGTGTCAAGCCTATCTTATTTAATCATTTGCTTTCCCATTCACTATGTTTAGTTCTATTTAATGTAAATTAGAAACTCATTTCTAATTTCATTCACTCTGGCCAGAGATTCCTGAACTAGCATAAGTGGATCAGCATTGAACATTATCTTCCTTCACTGGAAGGGGTAGATCATTTATTGATCATACACTATCTTCGTGTACAAATTCCTATACCCAGTAGAGCCCTTATAATTGTCCCTGGAGACTAAAAACTAAACCAAAGCATAGTTCAGTGTACACAAGATGACTATGATGACCTCAAGTCTAAGGATACTTATACAACTATCACTATGTGAACAACTGCTGACACGTGAGTGAACTCCATCAGTTGTTCAGCTGTGTGAGTCATGTTCCATGAACTTATTCTATAATAAGCACCTACATACTAGCTATAGTGTCACCACAAAAATGTATATGAGAACAGATGTAATATCCGGGATATATTGTGTAATTATTTTTGCTATTAAATAATTATTATGTGTGTTCAGTATCTATTCTGTGAGATAATTGTTAAGTGTTATCTGTACTTGGATATTCAAAAATAATATTAATTGAGTATTTTAATTTTTATATGTCCAAAATAAAATATGGATAATTGTCATATCTTCCTAATGATTTTGATGTTGATTTATGGATTTATAAGAATAACACGAAATTTCTAAAATCTTTTTCCGAGTATTTAAAATCTATTTTATAAAAATGGGAACCAACTGACGTCAACCGTTGTTATGTTTTTGGAACCCGAAACTCTTCCGAGAACTCCTTCCTAACCTAATTGTAATATTCCGAGCATGTTCCATGTTTCGAATTTTTCAATCCGGCGTACAGTTTGTCCTGCACGGGTCCCGGCGCAACATTTTTGATACAATATTCGTTTCGGTAAATCAATAAAACCCATATTTTCGATAAACAGGAGCTTTTTATTAAACTATCCCAATTATCACTTCATAATACGTGTAACCAGGTGCTGAGACCAAGACCGCAGTACAAATTGTACTGGTTTGAATAATTATCCCGAAAACCGATATCGTTTGCATCAGTTTTTACAAATAAACGTACCGTTTTATATCCGGAATGATCCAACGGGATACTAATTCTCCGTAATTATAAATAGCCTTTTACCGTATTTTATTTCGTATCAAAATCATTTGCAGACAGATAAATATATAATTTTACAGAGAAAAATCATATATTCATAAACTATTCCAAGAATCAAACCAACTTTTGAAGGTGTTATTGATCTTTGTTTGATAAGCTCGAGTACTAGATTTGAAGGTCTTGAGAAGCTCTATCAGAATCTGTAATCCATACACCTGCAGAATCAAAGGGTTAATTTCTAAAAATTTATTTATTTTCGAATTATTTTTATGAAAAATATGAAATTTTGTTCGGATGATTGTTTGTATGATTTGATGATTGCATGTTATAGAGCTTGTTTTCCTGATGATTTTGGTATATTATACGTCTGATTTGGAGTTCAATAACATGTTCAAATTTGAGTTTGATTTTCGAATTTTAAAATTAGGGTTTATAACTCGTATGAATGTTTTCAATTGAAATTTGGGGGGTTTTGATCCAGGGGTTATTAGCTGTTGATTTATAGTGGGTTGTGTTCTCTATGAAATTTGCAATCGATTGATATATAGCTCGTTAACAGAGGATGCTTGAATCGTAGGGAGTTGTCTTTTTAAGTTTTCGTCGTTTCACCGGAATCCGACAATGTTCATGGCCATTTTCCGGCCAGGACAGGGGTTATTGTTGTGTTTTGATTGCAAATATAGATTCCTGTTGAGGTGTAGTGTTGATCTGGAGGTGTTGGTGGGGTGAGGACGCCGGGATCGTCTTCTCCGGCCATCCCCGACTTTTCCGGCGACTGGAACTGCAAAATTGCAGTTTGGTCCCTATACTTTTGAAAACGATGAAGTTTGGTCCCCCAGGTTTCCAGACTTTGCAAAAATTGGATTCCTGTTTTAAAAATGTTTAAAAATCATATTTCCTATTTATTTTTATTATAAAAATTCATTTTTAATTTCTGAAAATTCTAAAAATTAGTATTTTAATTCCGAAAATTATTTTTAATTCAGAAATAAATCTTAATTAATTAGTTAATTAATTTGCGTTAATTTTTAATTTATTAATTGGTCAATTAAATTGGAAATTAATTGATTAATTGATTTAAATAATTATTAACTGATTTTAATTAATTATTTAATTAGATTTAATTACCTAAAAATGATTTAAAAATTCCGAAAAATAGTTTCGAGCTTTAACATATTATTCTAAATTATTTCCAAGGCTCGATAATTATTACAAAATTGTTTCGGAGCCAGAATTGGCCAACCGAACCTTGTTTATTAACCCGAAATTGATCCAACGACCCGTATTAATTCTGAAAAATATTTTAAAAATCATTTTAAATACCCGAAAGCATATTTATGACCCGAGACTTCTTTATAAATGATATGTCATTGATTACGTGATGTATTATGTGTTATACGTGACTTGTTGATTGACTATCAGTCTATATATTCGGTGTTTACTTGATTATTGCATAACTTTCAATCCGTTAATCGGATTTGGGTAAAACGAAGGGTAGATAGAAGTATGTGTTGAATAGAACTCTATGAGTCGATTATTGATAGATGCTTATGATATGTGAGCAGAAGAGGCAAGGCATAGGAAAGGGAAACAGGTAGTTGAGGAGTAAAACGGTTTTGATTGGAAGCGAGTACAGTGTAGTAAGCTAATACCAGGCAAGTGTTTTGAACTTTCTCGAGATATTGTAGTACTTGATAATCCTGTGATATTGCAAGTGCTTTGAAGCACAGAAACCTAAACCCTGATTCCAGTTATTTATCTTAAGCCATGAACCTTATTCTTTCTAGACCATTGATTTTTGTATACCTAAACACGAACCTCAAGTATACGATACTACTCCACAAATACATGCAAACAAAAATTCCAAACACTAAACTGAATTAATTATATACTCAAACATTGTATCCTATGCTTTGAAAGCCCAAATCTTTGAAACCCTGGAATACTGATTCCTTTGTTATACAATTCTTTCAATACCAGTATCCAAGGTTTTAAATTATCTTATTGATCCTTACAAGGATTGAAACTCTTTCATGGTTAAACACTCATTGTTGTTAATGATTCTGATTATTGGTTATTATTGCTTATTCTGTTATTATGTTAGAATTGGATTGTTTTTTATAAAATTGTGGACCAGATTCGTGGTCAGACCATATAATGGTCAAGTTAGGCCAATGTGTGCCTTGGATCCAGTAGTTAGAGCAATGCCGTGTGCCTTGCTCGGGGTTAATGCGTGACTGATCAGCAGCCTAACCTTGGTTTTTAAATTAAAAGTATAATATCCAATTCTAAATCATAAGCCATTGTTCAATTGATATCATAATCATGTTCACCTGATGATCATTATTCTCAGTTTTGTCATTATGACTTGCTGAGCTAGTTAGCTCATTTGTGCGATGTTGTTTATGTTCTTTCCAGCTAAAAAGGAACCAGTTGGTAACGAGGATCCCCAGTCCAGCGTGAGAGCTAGGGGTTCAGGCTGAGAGAGCTGAGCTAGTAGGCTTCTTTTGGAATAATTTAAGTCTGTAAAAGTTTGTAATAAAGTTTAATACTCCGTTTGAGTTTAAATGGTTGGGATTTGAACGATATGTAATATAAGTAGATGTGTGGCTTGTGTGCATACTTTAACCTGTTGCGATCCGTGTTAGTTGGTAAATAGGGTCACTGCATATTATTGTTATCTTTATTATTATTATAAGCAGGTTATAAATAAGGTGTGTGTGTGTGGACCCCAAACTTCTGACCCGGGTTTGGAGGGCGCCACAGGTTTGGTATCAGAGCTACATGTTATAAGTCACTGACACAAGCCTAGGTTGACGGGAATGGGTAGAGGGTTAGGATTAGAAGTAAGGAATAGAAAGATAGAACGTCGAGAGGTTGAGTGCTTCGGTATATCAGGTATTAGTGTAATTCGCGTTATAATTCGAGATTCTTATATTGCGATATGATTTCAGATAGCAGCGATGGCCGACTCTTTTATCCCCGTATCAGCTGATCACTCAGAGCCTTCAGTTGGAGTGTCGTCTTCGGATCCACGTCATGTTGCTCCACCAATGTTAGCTATATTACCTCCACCTGTGTTGCAGCCCATACCACTGCAGGCTATTCCACCTCCAGGCATGAGGCCACCTATCAGAGGACCCCCACCAGCTGATTCGGATTCCACTGGGCATTCAGTTGCGAGTGCCTCATTACAGTCTACATTGCCCCCAGTTCCTTATTACCGGTATGAGGCTCTTCTATTGGAGCGTGATTCCTTGTTGGCCCAGATTAGAGAGCTACAAAATATTATTAGGACTACAGATGTTGATAGTGGTGTGAGGGAGCTTCGAGAGGAGATTCATGTAACACGGAGGGTTCTTAAGGCTAGGCTACATGGAGCTACACTACCTGGAAGAGGCCCTGATACACTGATGGGTTGGGCTACTGAGGTGATGGAGGACTTTGAGAGGCTGGCAGGACCATAGTTTCCTTGGAGCTGAGTCAGAGATGCAGAGATGGAGATACTGAGCAGTATTATGATGGTTATATAGTATGTACAGTGGTTTGTAGTATGTACCAGTAGACTTTTGTGTTGTATTTATAGACTAGTTATGCTGACTAGTGAGTAGGTTGTTGTACCCTTTTTGCTTTTACTTCCGGAGTGTCTTTACGCTTGTACTACCTAAAACTTTTGATCTATATATATCAGTATCTTTTTCCTTTCCAGCATTTTCATTTACTTTATCACACCTGCTTTACTTGACCTTATTTATTGCACCAGTTATACCATGTGAAACCATGTACCCTGTTTTCCATGACTGTTTATATTCTGTAAAGAAGCATGCAATTTACTTAGTTATAACTGTTTTCAAAAAGAGATACCTCTGTTTTACAAAACTTTTCTTTTATACAAAGATTTGATTCAAAAGTTGAATAAGTTGTTTGATTCTTTACAGAAAATGCCTCCCAGAAGAAATACCCACACCAACACCCAGAATGAAGAAACTAATAATAACAATAACCCAGATGATACAAACCCGAATGTGAACCCTGGACCCATGGACCTAGCAATAGCCCAGATTTTTCAAAACATGGCCCAACAAACAGTTCACCTGGCACAACAACAACAAAGACAGACCAACCCCCAGGTAACTTTTAAAACTTTTCAGGCAGTAAATCCACCAGAATTTAAGGGTTCCTTAGAGCCAATTGAAGCAAATGTTTGGTTAAAGGAAATAGAGAAGGCATTTGCCTTAGTGAAAGTAAAGGAAGAACAGAAGGTTGACCTTGCAAGTTACTATCTGAAGAATGAAGCCACCTATTGGTGGGAGATGGTGAAGACATTGGAAGGTACAAATGTTATTACTTGGGAAAGGTTTAATGAATTATTTTTAGAAAAGTATTTTCCTCAGTTTGTTCAGGATCAAATGGAGCTGAAGTTTTTAGAATTAAAGCAAGGGAACATGTCGGTAACAGATTATGAGGGTAAGTTTGAGGAATTGTCAAGGTACGTACCGTCGTATGTGGATACTGACAGGAAGAAAGCTAAAAGATTTCAGCAAGGTTTGAAACCATGGATCAGAGGGAAGGTAGCCATTTTTGAATTGGATACCTATGCAGGAGTAGTACAGAAGGCTATGATCGCAGAGACAGAGAGTGAGATGTTCCAGAAGGAAAAGGAAAGCAAGAAGAGGAAAGTTGAGAAAAGTGAGGGTTAGTCACAAACAGGGAAGTTTCCAAATTTTAAGAAGGGTAAGTTTCAGCCAGGGAGAAATTTTAATTTCAGGAGATAGAATGTAGGAGACGGAGGCCAGAGCAACCGTCCAGTTAATACAAATCAGCCAAATCAGTTGAGACTAACTTTTCCAGATTGTCAAGTATGTGGAAAGAAGCATGGAGGAGTTTGTAACAAGTTGAATGTGGTATGTTTTAAATGCAACCAGAAAGGGCACTATTCGAGGGAGTGCCGAAATCAGCCAGCAAGAGAGCCAGCAAATAAGGATCAGCCTATCCGGAATCCAGCAGTGAAGGTTCCAGCCATTGGATTTACATGCTTTAAATGTGGGAAGCCAGGACATATGGCCAGGGATTATAAGACACCAGCCCCAGTCAGTAATGCATTGAGGATTATGGGATCTACCCCATCAATGAATGAGACTCCAAGGGCTAGAGTTTTTGATATGTTTGTGAAGGATGCTATTCAGGATATGGATGTCGTGGCAGGTACACTTAATGTGAATTCTTTATATTCCAAAGTGTTAATAGATTCGGGAGCAACTCGATCGTTTATTTCGCAAGATTTTGTTAGTAAGTTAAATTGTCCAGTTGAATGTTTAAATGAAATAATGACTGTGGAATTAGCAAATCAAGAACGTGTATCTGTGAATCAAGTTTGTGGGAATTGTGAGATTGAGATTTCTGGTAGTAAATTTTGTGTAGATTTGATACCATTTAAATTAGGAGAATTTGATGTTATATTAGGGATGGATTGGTTATCTAAGCATGATGCTCAGATAGATTGTCGAAATAAGAAAGTAATAGTGAAAATGCCAGACGAAAGAATAGTAACGTTCAAAGGTCAGAAACAAGTAAAGAAGTTCTTAACGATGATTCAAGCCAAGAAGTTACTACGACAAGGATGTGAGCATTTCGTAGCATATGTGATCGACAGAAGTCAGGAGTCAGCAAAACTTGAAGATATTCCAGTTGTAAATGAATTTCCAGACGTATTTCCCGACGAATTACCAGGACTTTCTCCAGATAGAGAAATTGAATTTGCGATCGACTTAGCACCTGGAACAGAAACAGTATCCAAGGCCCCGTACAGAATGGCGCCTGTTGAGATGAAAGAGCTAGCGAAGCAATTGCAAGAGCTGTTAGAGAAAGGAGTAATCAGACCCAGTGTGTCCCCATGGGGTGCACCGGTATTATTTTTCAAGAAGAAAGATGGAAGCATGAGACTATGTATCGACTATAGGGAGCTCAACAAGCTTATAATCAAGAATAAGTATCTGTTACCTAGAATTGATGATTTGTTTGACCAATTGAAGGGAGCCAAGTATTTCTCCAAGATCGATTTAAGATCAGGATATCATCAACTGAAGATCAAGCCAGAAGATATACCAAAGACAGCTTTCAGAACAAGGTATGGACATTACGAGTTTTTAGTGATGTCTTTTGGGTTGACCAATGCCCCGACAGCGTATATGGACCTGATGAACAAAATTTTTAAGGAATATTTGGATAAGTTTGTTATTGTGTTTATAGACGATATTTTAATCTATTCAAAGACGGAAAAGGATCATGCGAAACATGTGAGAACGGCTTTGGAGATTTTGAGGAAAAAGAAGTTATATGCTAAGTTCTCGAAGTGTGAGTTTTGGCTACAGGAAGTTCAATTCTTAGGACACATAGTCAGTAACGAAGGGATCAAAGTGGACCCGGAAAATATCGAGGCAATTACGAATTGGGAGAGACCGAGAACACCCACCGAGGTAAGAAGTTTCTTGGGATTGGCGGGATATTATCGAATATTCGTTCAGAATTTCTCAAGGATTGCAACACCATTGACAAAGCTTACACGAAAGAATGAAAAGTTTATATGGAACGACAAGTGCGAAGAAAGTTTTCAGGAGTTGAAGCGGAGATTAATCACGGCACCTGTTTTGTCACTTCCAGACGATCAAGGGAATTTCGTAATTTATAGCGATGCTTCTCAGAAAGGACTAGGATGTGTTTTAATGCAGCATGAAAAGGTGATTGCGTATGCGTCAAGGCAATTGAAACCACACGAACAGAAGTATCCTACTCAAGATTTGGAGCTAGCAGCCATAGTTTTCGCTTTGAAGATTTGGAGACATTATTTGTATGGAGAAAAGTGCGAGATATTCACGGATCACAAAAGCCTAAAATATATATTCAAACAGAAGGAACTTAATATGAGGCAAAGGAGATGGTTAGAGTTGATCAAAGACTATGATTGCTCGATTAATTATCATCCCGGTAAGGCGAACGTGGAGGCAGACACGTTAAGTCGGAAGGAAATGTTAAATGAATTATCAGTACCTGAAGATATATATAAGGAATTTCAGAAATTGGAATTGGAAATTAGAGTTTGCAAACCTGAGGAAGCAAAAGTGTACAGTATGACTTTCCAGCCGGAGTTGTTGGAGAAAGTAAAGAAATGTCAGGAAGATGTAATGAATCAAGATATAAATCGTTTGGTAGGTGAAGAATTATGCACGCAGAAGGATAATCAAGGCATTTTGAGATTTTCATCTAGAATCTGGATTCCACCGGTGACGGAGTTAAAGAATGAAATTTTACAAGAAGCACATAGTTCAAGGTATTCCATCCATCCAGGGAGTACCAAAATGTACAGAGATTTAAAGAAGAATTATTGGTGGCCAGACATGAAGAGGGAAATTGCGGAATGGATTAGCAAATACTATACCTGTCAGAGAGTTAAAGCAGAGCATCAGAGACCAAGTGGATTGTTACAGCCATTGGAGATTCCGGAGTGGAAGTGGGAACATATTGCTATGGATTTCATAGTTGGATTACCAAGGACAAGGGCTAATCATGATGCCATTTGGGTTATAGTAGATAGACTTACTAAGTCAGCTCATTTTCTGCCTATAAATGAAAGATTTTCGCTCGACAAGTTAGTCCATATGTACCTAAAGGAAATCGTAGTTCGTCATGGAGTTCCTTTGGTAGAGTTTGCTTACAACAATAGTTATCATGCCAGCATTGGGATGCCACCCTATGAAGCCCTTTATGGACGCAAATGTAGATCTCCAATATATTGGGACGAAGTAGGAGAACGCAAGATACTTGGACCTGAACTGGTACAGCAGACAAAAAAAATTGTTGAAATTATCCAGAAAAGATTGATAGCCGCGCAAGACCGTCAGAAGAAATATGCAGATCAGTCAAGGAAAGACATGGAATTTGAAGAAGGAAGCTTGATATTACTGAAAGTATCACCATGGAAAGGACTAACGAGGTTTGGAAAGAAAGGAAAGCTGAGTCCAAGATATGTCAGACCTTTTGAGATCCTAAAGCGCGTTGGCAAAGTAGCTTACGAATTAACGTTACCACCGCACATGGAGCATATTCACAATGTTTTTCACGTATCAATGATTAAGAAATACAATCCAAACTCCAGGCATGTAATAGAATATGAGCCAATAGAGCTTCAGGCAGATTTGTCATATGTAGAGAGTCCGATAGAGATTATGGAGGAGAGAGAGAAAGTATTAAGAAATAAAGTGGTAAAGTTAGTAAGAGTATTGTGGAGAAACCAAAAGGTTGAAGAGTCAACCTGGGAGTTAGAAAGTGATATGAGAGAAAAGTACCCTCATTTGTTTTCTTAGGAAATTCTGAGGACAGAATCCTTTTAAGGGCGGAAGGATGTAATATCCGGGATATAGTGTGTAATTATTTTTGCTATTAAATAATTATTATGTGTGTTCAGTATCTATTCTGTGAGATAATATTTAAGTGTTATCTGTACTTGGATATACAAAAATAATATTAATTGAGTATTTTAATTTTTATATGTTCAAAATAAAATATAGATAATTGTCATATCTTCCTAATGATTTTGATGTTGATTTATGGATTTATAAGAATTATACGAATTTTCTAAAATCTTTTTCCGAGTATTTAAAATCTATTTTATAAAAACGGGAACCAACTGACGTCAACCGTTGTTACGTATTTGGAACCCGAAACTCTTCCGAGAACTCCTTGCTAGCCTAATTATAATATTCCGAGCATGTTCCATGTTTCGACTTTTTCGATCCGGCGTACGGTTTGTCCTGCACGGGTCCCGACGCAATATTTTCGATACAATATTCGTTTCGGTAAATCAATAAAACCCGTATTTTCGATCAACGGGAGCTTTTTATTAAACTATCCTAATTATCACTTCGTAATACGTGTAACCAGGCGCTGAGACCAAGACCGCAGTACAAATTGTACTGGTTTGGATAATTATCCCGGAAACCGATACCGTTTGGATCAGTTTTTACAAATAAACGTACCGTTTTATATCCGGAATGATCCAACGGGATCCTAATTCTCCGTAATTATAAATAGCCTTTTACCGTATTTTATTTCGTATCAAAATCATTCGCAGACAGATAAATATATAATTTTACAAAGAAAAATCATATATTCATAAAATATTCCAAGAATCAAACCAACTTTTGAAGGTGTTATTGATCTTTGTTTGAAAAGCTCGAGTACTGGATTTGAAGGTCTTGAGAAGCTCTATCAGAATCTGTAATCCATACACCTGCAGAATTAAAGGGTTAATTTCTAAAAATTTATTTATTTTCGAATTATTTTTATGAAAAATATGAAATTTTGTTCAGATGATTGTTTGTATGATTTGATGATTGCATGTTATAGAGCTTGTTTTCCTGATGATTTTGGTATATTATACGTCTGATTTGGAGTTCAATAACATGTTGAAATTTGAGTTTGATTTTCGATTTTTGAAATTAGGGTTTATAACCCGTATGAATGTTTTCAATTAAAATTTGGGGGTTTTTGATCCAGGGGTTATTAGCTGTTGATTTATAGTGGGTTGTGTTCTCTTTGAAATTTGCAATCGATTGATATATTGCTCGTTCACAGAGGATGCTTGAATCGTAGGGAGTTGTCTTTTTAAGTTTTCGTCGTTTCACCGGAATCCGGCAATGTTCTTGGCCATTTTCCGGCCAGGACAGGGGTTATTGTTGTGTTTTGATTGCAAATATAGATTCCTGTTGAGGTGTAGTGTTGATCTGGAGGTGTTGGTGGGGTGAGGACGCCGGGATCGTCTTCTCCGGCCATCCCCGACTTTTTCGGCGACTGGAACTGCAAAATTACAGTTTGGTCCCTATACTTTTGAAAACGATGAAGTTTGGTCCCCCAGGTTTCCAGACTTTGCAAAAATTGGATTCCTGTTTTAAAAATATTTAAAAATCATATTTCCTATTTATTTTTATTATAAAAATTCATTTTTAATTTCTGAAAATTCTAAAAATTAGTATTTTAATTCCGAAAATTATTTTTAATTCAGAAATAAATCTGAATTAATTAGTTAATTAATTTCAGTTAATTTTTAATTGATTAATTGGTCAATTAAATTGGAAATTAATTGATTAATTGATTTAATTAATTATTTACTGATTTTAATTAATTATTAAATTAGATTTAATTACCTAAAAATGATTTAAAAATTCCGAAAAATAGTTTCGAGCTTTAACATATTATTCTAAATTATTTCCAATGCTCGATAATTATTACAAAATTGTTTCGGAGCTAGAATTGGCCAAGAGAACCCTATTTATTAACCCGAAATTGATCCAACGACCCGTATTAATTCTGAAAAATATTTTAAAAATCATTTTAAATACCCGAAAGCATATTTATGACCCGAGACTTCTTTATAAATGATATGTCATTGATTACGTGATGTATTATGTGTTATACGTGACTTGTTGATTGACTATCAGTCTATATATTCGGTGTTTACTTGATTATTGCATAACTTTCAATCCGTTAATCGAATTTGGGTAAAACGAAGGGTAGATAGAAGTATGTGTTGAATAGAACTCTATGAGTCGATTATTGATAGATGCTTATGATATGTAAGCAGAAGAGGAAAGGCGTAGGAAAGGGAAACAGGTAGTTGAGGAGTAAAACGGTTGTGATTGGAAGCGAGTACAGTGTAGTAAGCTAATACCAGACAAGTGTTTTGAACTTTCTCGAGATATTGTAGTACTTGATAATCCTGTGATATTGCAAGTGCTTTGAAACACAGAAACCTAAACCCTGATTCCAGTTATTGATCTTGAGCTATGAACCTTATTCTTTCTAGACCATTGATTATTGTATACCCAAACACGAACCTCAAGTATACGATACTACTCCACAAATACATGCAAACAAAAATTCCAAACACTAAACTGAATTAATTATATACTCAAACATTGTATCCTATGCTTTGAAAGCCCAAATCTTTGAAACCCTGGAATATTGATTCCTTTATTATACAATTCTTTCAATACCAGTATCCAAGCTTTTAAATTATCTTATTGATCCTTACAAGGATTGAAACTCTTTCATGGTTAAACACTCATTGTTGTTAATGATTCTGATTATTGGTTATTATTGCTTATTCTGTTATTATGTTAGAATTGGATTGTTTTTTATAAAATTGTGGACCAAATTCGTGGTCAGGCCATATAATGGTCAAGTTAGGCCATTGTGTGCCTTGGATCCTGTAGTTAGAGCAATGATGTGTGCCTTGCTCGGGGTTAGTGCGTGACTGATCAGCAGCCTAACCTTGGTTTTTAAATTAAAAGTATAATATCCAATTCTAAATCATAAGCCATTATTCAATTGATATCATAATCATGTTCACCTGATGATCATTATTCTCAGTTTTGTCATTATAACTTGCTGAGCTAGTTAGCTCATTTGTGCGATGTTGTTTATGTTCTTTCTAGCTAAAAAGGAACCAGTTGGTAACGAGGATCCCCAGTCCAGCGCGAGAGCTAGGGGTTCAGGCTGAGAGAGCTGAGCTAGTAGGCTTCTTTTGGAATAATTTAAGTCTGTAAAAGTTTGTAATAAAGTTTAATACTCAGTTTGAGTTTAAATGGTTGGGATTTGAACGATATGTAATATAAGTAGATGTGTGGCTTGTGTGCATACTTTAACCTGTTGCGATCTGTGGTAGTTGGTAAATAGGGTCACTGCATATTATTGTTATCTTTATTATTGTTATAAGCAGGTTATAAATAAGGTGTGTGTGTGTGGACCCCAAACTTCTGACCCGGGTTTGGAGGGCGCCACAACAGACATCCTTCATAATGAAGCACGCATAGTATGTACCGATCTTTGCGGATTATTAATTACCAGTTAGTAATCCTACGACCAGGAAATATTTAAGTTTAGAGTTATCATCTTTTAGGTCTCATTATTATGATCTCATCATAATCCATAAAAAGTTTTACTCTAAACTATGGTATATCTTATTTAAACACTTAAATAGATAAAGCCCGCAATAAAACCAAAACAAGTCTTTTATTAATATCAATGAAATCAAAAACAGATTACATAAAAGTTATTCCTAAATCATCATACATGATTGGACTTAGGACACATCTCTTTCAGTACTGCCACTCGGTTCTGGATCCACTATTTCAGACCAAGCTGAAACCTTCGCGCTTTCTTCTCTTCGGTATTGACGAACTCGGGCATAAATCGTGATAGCTCAGTAAACTTGGCCTCATACTCTGCCACAGTCATCTTATCCTATTTCGACTCCAAAAACTTAATCTCCATCTGGATTTCCATAAACCTAGGGAAATACTTGTCTAAGAACAGTCGGTTAAATCTATCCCATGGAATCATAGCATCAGTTTCTAGGTTTCGTTTGGACTCCTACCAGTAATTAGCTTCTCCTTTTAGCATGTAAGAAGCGAAAATGGTCTTGTGTCGTTCTTCCACACTTAGTATCTCGAAGGACTTTTTTATCTCCTTGAGCCAAGCCCGTGCTTCAACGAGGTCGGCAGATCCTAGAAACACTGGGGGTTTGAGGGATTTGAATGCCCTGAAGGCAGTGGCTGCAGTCTGTTGGGCAACATGCGGCTGTGGCGGAATGGGTTGTTGGTTCAGATTTTCTATTAAAAGTTCCATCAACTCATTCATAGGGTTCCCCTCCTGATGGGTATCCTCAGCCTCTTCTTCTACGTACTTTTCCTCATCATATTCATTATAGTCTAGGTCCTCTTCACTTTCTTCATTCACTACAGGGTCAGGTTCATTCCGTTTTTGGTTAACAGATTCTGCAGGTTGTGCCCTGGTTCCTCTTCTACGGGGTGGCATCATTCTGATAATGAAAAATTATGAATTTAGTTGCAAAAAAATTTACCATTGGATTAATTTATTCATATGTAAGCATGTCAATTATTATCTAGCATGTTTTTATCAAATGCAATAATATGGAAATCAATTTCTTACTAACTGGTAGATATATATACCATAGGGTCTCCCAATTATATTTTGGGGACAAAAAAACTACCTGAGTTCATGCATGGCTTGATTATAATACATCATTACTTGTCCTGAATACTGAAATGCAAATACATAAATCGTGCACCCTGAAGGCTAGAAACACTATTGTTAGGGCGAAAACACACGCTAATATTCACGCAAGTATACGCGTTCGCAAGTAGTATAAGATATAAATCAGATTCGTTCCCACAGAGACTGGTTTAAGTTAAGTTCAATTTATGCACCTATGCAACAATGTATGGTTATCTCTCAATGCTAAGACAAATAACAAATTGGGTTTTGATTAAAATAAGAGATTATACTAAATAACATTAACTAAGAGAATTGAGGTTGAATTAATATATATGACAAACATGGTATTCTAACTTCATTACTACTTCATTCAATAGCCTTTTCGTTCTTAACCTTAGCATGTGATGGTGATGACACTAATCAGATAACACAAAACTGATAAACGCCAACTTTCGTTGCACGAGTACCATTCTACCAGACATCCACAAATAGATAGAAGCTGAATAGGCACCAATTATATTGAGACCCTATATGTCTATAGAATTTGACAACATGACGGTTTAAGCATAAGTTATCCATAATGATTACATAGGGAAAGTAAAACGGTTAGAGTTACCTACGAATCATGCATACACATACATGAACCTATGCTAGCATGGCAAGTTCTAAACCTCTATATTCATTGTCGCTTCAATAGAGATTAACACGCTATCTTATATGTTAGCAACACACATAAGACGAATAAGCACAACCAATACTAGGATATCATACAATCACCACACACCAAGATATCGAAATAATTAATTATTGAAATCCATAAGTAAATCCACTAGAACCCCATGATAACGATTAGCCCATAATAGAACTCATCGTCACCATGGGTTCATATGAAAGCATGGTATAAACAAGGTCATAATAAACTGAAAAATAATTAAAGTACGAATAAACGAGATCTAGGTTCAACAAGAAAAAAAATGAGCATCCAAAGTTACAACTAATTCAAAGAATCACAAGTTAAAAACAAGATCTTCTTTTTCGGAGTTGTTCTATGCTTCTAGGCCTTCTCCTTGGTATCCCAATCTTCCCGAATAATGAAAACCCTTTTTTTAAGTATATATACACCCCTAGTGGACCTGGACCCTTAAAATCATCAAATTCCACTCAAAAAGGCTTTTTCAACGAAATCAGCGACCAGCAGCGCCCTGAGCGGCCGCTCAGCTCTCCTGGGCGGGCGCTCAGCTCTCTGAGCGGGCGCTCAGCTCTGCTGAGCGGGCGCTCAGCTACTGACTGGGAAAATATTCTGATGAATCTTGTTTTGACCATAACTTGAGTTCTACTCGTCAGAATTAGGCGATTCAACTACCCACGCGAAGCTATTGAGATTCTCTACAACTTGACAATGGCGTTGGCTTCCAATTATGATCACTTTTCATCATATTTCCTTTAAAAGATCTTTTCTTCATATAACTGATACCTGAAATGCAATAACACAAAAACACATCAAAATACCAACAACTTGAGTCCAAACATCAATTTAAGCTTGTAATAAAGCATTCCAAGTGGATATAAAATCCACTTATCACACCCCCAAACTTGAATCGATGCTTGTCCTCAAGCATAAACAGACTCAAAACTACAAAATAAACCTAATGCATGAATGCAACTACGTGAATGCAACTAAATGATAATTCAATCGATCCCCTCAGAATAACCATAACCAAATGAATAAGCCAATGCCTCTAAGAATGCAATGACTTTAAACAGAGCTCGAATAAATCCCACAAACCAAGTCACAAACCAGAAACGTGCGTATGTGGATGCTTAACAGATATACTCTCGATACTAGATCAATAAGCATAACTTATCTATCATCGAAACAATCAAAAGTTTATAAACAGAATAGACAATAAACGCATTATGACTCACAACACCTCCTTTCTACTACAGTTATACAAGAATTAACACTATTATTGAACACATAACAAAGATGTTTATTTGATCGTGCAATGAATGAGGTCCCAAAAGACTTATACAATAATACCCATATAGCGAGCGTTAGGTTAGCGGATCCCAGACTATAAAAGCCTTAGGTCACTAGGCACAAAGTCCCCTAGAACTTAATAACTCGAGTATTAAAGAGCTCACTCTTGATCAATTATGCATAAACATATACTTTTTTTTCTTTCTTTTTTTTCTCTTTTTTCTTTTTTTTCTTTTTTTCAATAATTTCTGAATGAGTGTGTTTCGCTCCATCTCATTCAACCCTAGACTACTCATAAAAATATGAGCCGGCTACTAGCCATTTGACGCCTAGCCTTACAACAACTAGCAATGAAATCCAAGTTTTTCTCCAGATAAAAAAAATTAGTGTTTTTACGTCATTACGAGAATATCACAAATTCTAAATATAACCAAGTGATTAAATCTCACTAACAAACAAGTATGATCATGATCTAGATCAAAAGCAACCCTATAAGAATTTGTGAAAATATTTATTTCTGGCATGCAAATCAATTCATTAAGACTTAAACATCCCTCTATTCCTCATCACCACACTCAAATCAACATCAACTTATCAAATATCATAGTTCATCTTAAGAAATCATGCTAAATGTGCATGCAAATGCAACAATATGAAATCACATAAAAACAAACAAATATGTCCTAAATGAACAATCATACAAAAATATGAATGAACTACAACTAAACATGCAACATGAATCTATATGAATCTATATGGACACACACTACTAATCCTTACATTATTACCCCCAAACTTAAAATTTTCAATGTCCTCATTGAAGGTAATAATAAGGATTTCAGGCATACCTAGTCATCGGAAAGATCACCCTCTTCGGGTGGAGGATCAGGTGGCCAATTAACCTCGCCACCAGTGTCTCGAACAACAGTACCGAAAGCATGTGTCAAATCTGCAGCAAAATGATGGTGAATGTCGTGCATGGCCTCCATACGCCTAGTCACTCGCTTGTACTGCTCATCACCAACACCAGTCCTATCAACTACCTGCTACACATGAGAAGAACCCTCTATAGGCACTGGAGGATCCGTTCGGCTACCCTCTACATCATCAAAGATATATCCCAACCCCTTGTTAGGGGGTGCACCTAAGAATGAATAACTCAAGTGATCTGGATGTCGGTTTAGCTTAAGTATGGGAGCTTCTTGAGTAAATGGTTCAAAACGCTCCTGAGAAATTTTCAGCTCTGCTGACCCAAGAGAATCGAATGGCATATCCAACTTCCTCTTTCACGGAGGTGCATTCAAAACCTGAATTTGCTCTACTTTAAAGCACTCCTCTTTAGCTGTGGGTAACTTTATTTCCTTGAACACATTGAAAGTGACCTTCTGATCATGAACCTTCATCGTAAGCTCTCCTTTTTGCACATCGATCATAGTTCGGCCTGTAGCCAAGAATGGTCTTCCCAAGATAATGGGAATCTTCTTATCTTCCTCGAAATCAAGAATTACAAAGTCAGCTGGGAAGAAGAGTTTATCCACCTTGACCAAGACATCCTCCACTATACCTCGTGGATAAGCGATGGAACGGTCAGCTAGTTGCAATGACATGTATGTTGGTTTCGGCTCAGGCAGACCAAGCTTCTTGAAGATAGATAAGGGCATCAGATTGATGCTAGCTCCTAAATCACATAAACACTTGTCGAACGACAAGTTTTCGATGGTGCAAGGAATAGTGAAGCTTCCAGGATCTTTAAACTTCGGAGGCAACTTCTGTTGCAGCATAGCAATACATTCCTCCGTGAGAGCAACGGTCTCTAAGTCATCGAGCTTCACCTTCCGAGCGAGAATACCTTTCATAAACCTCGCATAGCTAGGCATCTGTTCAAGAGCTTCAGCAAAAGGTATATTGATATGAAGTTTCTTGAACACCTCCAAAAACTTCTCAAACTGCTTATCCAGCTTTTTTTTCTTCAACCTCTTAGGAAAAGAAGGTGGAGGATAGATCTGCTTCTCCCCTGTATTACCCTCAGGAGGAGTGTGTTCCACAATATTCTTCCTTGGTTCCACCTCTGCTTCCTTCTGCACTTCTTCTTCAGCCACAACTGCATTTTCTGAATCTTGAGATTTTTTAGACTCTTCGTCTTGCTGAATTTGGGGGCTTGCGACCTTTCCAGACCTTAAGGTGATGGCGTTCACATGTTCTTCAACTTGTCTCTTTCCTGGATTGGCTTCTGTATCACTAGGAAGCATTTCTGGTGGCCGATTCAATAAGGCATTAGCAATTTGCCCTATTTGGTTCTCCAGAGTCTTGATAGAATTAGCCTGGCTTTGGTATATAAGAGCCTGGTTTTTGCACATAAGCCTCAACTCCTCCAATTCATATTTTTCATTCGAAGATAGACCTGCATCATGAGTTTGTTGTTGAAGTTGGAGTTGTTGCTGAAAACCAGGAGGGTTGAACAGCTTATTTGCAAACTGCTGGAATGGCTGTTGCATCGCATTCTGATTGTTGTTCCAGCTGAAGTTAGGATGATTCCAGTTGTCAGGATGATAAGTATCTGGAACTGGTTGCTGCGATCTCTGAAAGTTGCTCACAAACTGAGCTGAGTCGCTAGATATAGCACATTGCTCTGTCGCATGCGGACCTGCACACAGCTCACAAACACTAATTATCTACTTAACACCATAGTTAGCCAGATAATCGATCTTCATGGACAATGCCTTTAGTTGAGCAGTGATAGCCTTAGCTGTATCCACTTCAAAAACTCCTGCTACCTTGCCCTGTGGATATCTCTGGGTTGGATACTGATATTCATTAGCAGCCATCAGTTCAATTAGATCATAAGCTTCCTCATAGCTCTTTGCCCATAATGCTACGCCAAATGCTGCATCGAGCATGGGTTTGGACTGTGCTCCCAACCCATTGTAAAAACAAGTGATGATCATCTAATCAGGAATTCCATGATGAGGACACTTCCTAAGCATCTCCTTGTAGCGCTTCCAAGCTTCACTTAGCGATTCTCCCGTTTGCTGCGCAAATTGAGTAATAGCATTCCTGAGTGTAGCTGTCTTCGCTATAGGGAAGAACTCATCGTCACCATGGGTTCATATGAAAGCATGGTATAAACAAGGTCATAATAATCTGAAAAATAATTAAAGTATGAATAAACGAGATCTAGGTTCAACAAGAAAGAAAACGAGCATCCAAAGTTACAACTAATTCAAAGAATCACAAGTTAAAAACAAGATCTTCTTTTTCGGAGTTGTTCTGTGCTTCTAGGCCTTCTCCTTCGTATCCCAATCTTCCCGGATAATGAAAACCCTTTTTTAAAAGTATATATACGCCCCTAGTGGACCTGGACCCTTAAAATCGTCAAATTCCACTCAAAAAAGGCTTTTTCAGCGAAATCAGCGACCAGCCGCGCCCTGAGCGGCCGTTCAGCTCTCCTGGGCGGGCGCTCAGCTCTCTGAGCGGGCGCTCAGCTCTGCTGAGCGGGCGCTCAGCTACTGACTGGGACAATATTCTGATGAATCTTGTTTTGACCATAACTTGAGTTCTACTCGTCAGAATTAGGCGATTCAACTGCCCACGCGAAGCTATTGAGATTCTCTACAACTTGACAATGACCTTGGTTTCTAATTCTGATCACTTTTCATCATATTTCCTTTAAAAGATCTTTTCTTCATATAATTGATACCTGAAATGCAATAACACAAAAACACATTAAAATACCAACAACTTAAGTCCAAAACACCAATTTAAGCTTGTAATAAAGCATTCCAAGTGGATATAAAATCCACTTATCAGCTATCTACTACTGACTATCATATCAAAATGGGTGACAAGTCACCCAGCCTTCTTCAAGGTCCATAAATGGTCACTAGTCCCTCAGTCACTGTCACCGAGCGTGAGGTCACGCACCCTCCTCATCACTCCTGCCAACATCAGCTCTGCATCAACTACCGGGATGTATCCTCCAATAGTCATCATCCTCATCTAAACCCGGGTATGAAGCTCAATCCCATCAATCTCCCTGCGGGTTATGGCCGGGGAAGCAGCTCTGAAGTCCCTTGGATATCCTAGTCTGATGGCTCTCTTAGCTGTCAGCGCCTGTCATAGTTCTATGATGCGGGCAGATGCCGCGGTGAGCTCAGTGTTAAGATGAGCCACTATCCAATCGTGTACAGCTACATGTACGGTCGCCGGGGGTGGTAGAGGTGAGTCTGGGTTGCTAGAGGATATATCATAAGCCTCGTAGGTTTGCGCGTCCATCCCATCCTTCTCGCCATCATCAGTATAGGGAAAAGGGCCCTACATTCCTGGGTGTGGTGTAGGAGAACGAACAATCGGGAGATGGTACATCTCTACATCCCTCCGGCCTAAGCCATCTCCCTAGGGTATCTCAACGTCATCAGCTATGGGGATATGAAGGTCAGTCTCCTCCTCCGGGGCATCCTCAGTAGGGTCATCATCTGAGTCATCAACGGGTGGGTCCTCCGGCTCGGGAGTAGGGTCACGCTTAGGGGCCATAACATCATCAATAGGGTCAACCTCCCCCATAGGCTCCACTAGTACCTGAAACAATAGGCAAGGTGTTACTAACTTCGAGTCGGAATTCCCTTGAGGGTAAAACTGCCAAGACTACCCATGTAGCCTGACGACGAACTCGACTTGAGCTCTAATTGATTATTTATTATTCTTATGTCTACATATTTTACGTCCTAATCATTTCCAAGATTTGATAACCTAGGGCTCTGATACCATTTCAGCGGCACCCCAAAATCCGGGGTCAGGGATCTCTGTGGCCACACCATCTAAATCATTATATACCACATACCTCACATCACAATATATAAATACTCACACTTTACGACCCTACACTAATCACACACACATACACTTATAGGTTATTTTCTTGGAAACGAACCATTCATTACTAGAGTAAATCAAACCACAAAGTGATAATTATTATAACCCAAAAGTAATTAAGTCTTACCGGGAATAACCTTTAAGTAAGGCTAGTCCGTCGGCCAAATATTTGTTTCTTATTAATTAACTTACATAAGTCATACTTGTAAATAAGCCGAACTAAAAGCAACTGAAAACCAATCCATCTTATTCGGTCTACCTGTGGTACAACACCAAACAACCTACAGAACAGCTAGCCATTTCCTACCCGTTTCCAGGCTGTGAGTTTCATGATAGGCATTTTGATTCACTGTTGTGTTGTGTCAATTTAAGAAAACAAGTGTGAGCTATAATGCCCAGCATAATAATGTACATTATGAAATGACTGTATAATAAACTCAAGTAAAACGTCATATATAATATTTATATTTTATTCCAAAATAGTTTTCATTGGTGATACGCACCTTCTTTTGAAAACGATTCTTTAGTGGATTTATTATCCTGCAAATACCTTAATGGTAAACCCAGCACCTAGGCTTGGGTTACGGTATTGCATCACAATTCCAATTGGAAGAATAGAACATTCGCTGGAGCAACCGCATACGATGATCAGTCATACTACGGAAATAGTAACCTTTTCTACTAGTAGAAGGACGACACCTTTGTATCCAGGTTATCACCCTGGCCGCATTCGGGCTACGTGTCCCATTTTGGGTATACACATACTTCACAAGTTCCTGAGTACAAAGAGTACCTTCGCCTGCGGTACCTTTGGTAGTCCATCTGGGACATATAGTACTAGAGTCTACCCCTTCTTGTCCATTAAATGAATTCTATCAAATCTCGAGAACTCAAACCACATCGAAGTTCCCCCAAGCATTTTGCTTGTTGATAGAAAGAACTTTTTTTATTAGCGTATATATGTATATGTATATGTACTTCCAAATTTTTTGGAGGAAGTACTAAGGATGTGAGTTGACCGTTGTCAACAGATAATTAAATAAGAGGGAATTTCTTTAGAAACTATATTCAAAATATTTAAAATAAGTCAAGATAATATTCTTGGACGATCTAAAATTATTCGAATGATTTTCCGAAAATCAGAAAGTATTTTAAATCAGGTTTTATGATTTTTAAATCATAAATAAATCATTTAATAAATAATAAATAAATAAATATTAATCGATAAATAATTAAACCTTGAATGATTTTAATTTAAAAGAATATTTAAAATAATATTCCTCAACTAATTTATGTTTATGTAATTTAATAATCTTTAATGTTCAATTGGGTTTGAAATAAATGACAGTTGGAATATGCTTCTCCCATAATAAATGAATAGGTATATAATATTTATTATTCGAACAATAAAACAAAGTTGAGGGAATACGATCTTTGGAAATTATTTCAATAAAAGTTTGAGGTATTTAATGTTTCGTAAGTAGACGTTGTGTCCCTTAATACGTAACCACTATGGACTTTTAATCGTCCTATAATATCACCGAAATGAATCCTGGGTTTTTATTTTGAAATCCCGACCGACTCTCGGTCTTATAATAATACGTCACGCTTATAGCGGAATTAAACATTTTACGATATATACTTATCGTACAACATCGCTACATTATGCGAAAATGCAATTACTACGTATCATGGAAAGCATGGTATTTATGCAATGATAATAAAACAATCCTTTCACAACATAACAGTAAATGGATTTGGGTTCGTAAACTTTCCTTGGTATCTCGAGGTGGAGGATGCTCTAGGTTCCGCTCGGAAATCTATAAACATAAACAAAATTCATTTTGTTAGGTCCCGTTCTAATTTACGGTGACTCGCACTCATGCGCTACTTATTATGCACTCTCTCAACTTATACTACCCTTATTATTTCTTTAATTCCTTGTACTATTATGTTCCTATCCTTTTTTTTGAAGTGTCTTAAGTCCGTTTTCATTTTCCTCGTCGGATTCGCTTATGGATTCTACGATTTTCTAATAGCGCGGTCTCGGCTCCGATATTTTTATAAAATTGAAAAATCATTGTTTTCATTTGAAATTTTTATGGACGTTAGGAAACTCAATTTACTACTCTCTGTAAACATTTCATGATTTATGAACATTTTTAAGTCGATCTTTTTTATTTTCAAAGTTCATAATTCGTAGCAGTTTTTGTCGCATAAATCACTTTTAGTAAAACGGCCATAACTTTTGATCTGTAACAAGCACTTAAACGATACTTATAACATTGTCTATCATAATCAAGGGTTATTTTTAAAGAAACTACAGTTTACATCTTCGGGACTTTCTGCAAAATCTTAAAGTTAGATTTTGTTCGTTTGAGCGAGATTACGGTTACGATCGAAGTTTCGTTCATGCCTTAAATCTTCATACTACCACCAACAATCAACATATCATCATCATCACACTAAATCCTCTCAATAACATCATGTTCTTGAGGCAACAACAATCAACCTTAAATCTACTTAGCTAAACATCAAGATTACAACAATACTTCCACCAAAACTAGGTTTACCACTATATTCTAAAAGAATCTTGAACTTAATCTTAAGTAAGGATGGGTCAAAGATTATTGTGTATATGTTGTGT
Organism: Apium graveolens; assembly: GCF_009905375.1. Lineage (NCBI taxonomy): Eukaryota > Viridiplantae > Streptophyta > Magnoliopsida > Apiales > Apiaceae > Apium > Apium graveolens. The sequence goes on along the minus strand of NC_133654.1, from coordinate 151,100,589 downwards.
ACTTGATGATCACATGAACAAAACACCTTGGTAGATTTTACTTAGTGAAATTATGTAGCACTCGACGGATAAGGTTTATAGTCCCGACGGATGACTCAATATAGTCCCGACGGATGATGACTTATTATCCATCGAGTGAGTAGCTTATGTAACAATAAGTCAGTAGCACATTTCTGCATACATATTTTTTAGAATCTGTAGTAGTATTTGAATCATGTTGACCTTAGTTAGATATGCAGAATAGGTTGATTAATTGTACATAGATGATGTCTTGTAATTCTGTATAAGTGAAATGAAGTCAAGTGCCTGATTGCTACCCGACAGATGAACAAACAATGAATTCGACGAATGATCAAGAACCCGACGGATGATCAATATCTCGACGGATGATCATGAACCCGACGGATAAAGAATTCAAATATCTGTTGATAGTGACAACACAGTCACATGCGTCGAGTGGATGCAAATGGAATGTGGAAGCCTATTCAACTGGTTTTTCGAGAACAAAGAAACATTGCCATTTCTATGCTATTATGAAGATATTTAAGAATGCTGGAATATAGTAATGAAGTAACATTGTAATAGACTAGATAGTTTTTGTTTTATTATCCTGTCTCATTACTTTGTAATCTTGGTGATATATATAAACCAAGAAGTAGCAACTAGGGAATTATCTAAGATACAAGCAGAGAAACATTTGTAAGCAGAATTCTTAGCATTTCTCTGTACTCTTAGTTGTTCAATATTTGTAAGTAGCTGTGAGCATTTTGTAAACAGGGTTCTCTCGATATATGATATATATATATCTCTGGTGGAATCATTCAAATCCACTAGAAAGTTTTTAAAGACTCTTGTTTTTAATTACTTGTGTTTTGATTCATTTAAGTAACTATTCCGCATTGTGCTAATCAATTCACACATATATATATTCGAGTTAGAACATTTTTATTTCAAGAAAAAGTTTTAAGAATTCCATTCAACCCCCCTTCTGTAATTGTTGTCATATTGTTGAGGGACTAACAATTGGTATTAGAGCGAGCTCTTAACTTACAAAGAGTTTAAAGATCAAAACAATACAGCAAGATGAATAAGAAGGATGTTGGAGTCAAGATTCCTTTTCTGGATAAAGATAATTACCATCATTGGAAGGTAAAGATCCATCTTCATTTCCTTTCTCAAGATGAGGCCTATGTGGGCTGCATAGAAAGAGGCCCTCATGTTCCAATGAGAGCTGCAACAGGAAATGAGACATCTGTCCCTAAGCCAAGGCATGAATGGTCTAATTCTGACATTGAACAAGTCAGGAAGGATAAAAAGGCCATGAATATCCTATTTAATGGAGTTAATGGTGATATGTTTGAAAACATTATCAACTGCAAAACTGCCAAGGATGTTTGGGATACTATACAGATCATCTGTGATGGCACTGAGCAAGTTAGAGAAAACAAGATGCAGCTACTGATTCAGCAATATGAGCATTTTCATAATGACGAAAGTGAGTCTCTCACTGACGTTTTTAGTAGGTTTCAAAAACTGCTAAATGCTCTAAAGCTGCATGGAAGGGTCTATCAGACAAAAGACTCCAATCTGAAATTCCTTAGATCTCTTCCAAAGGAATGGAAACCAATGACAGTCTCATTAAGAAACTCACAAGATTATAAGGAGTTTACTTTGGAGAGACTGTACGGCGTCCTGAAAACTTATGAGCTTGAAATAGAGCAAGATGAGAGGATGGAGAGAGGAAAGAATAAAGGAGGATCCATTCCACTAGTTGCTGAGTTGGAAAAAGAGAAGGAAGAGAAGATGGAAGCTGTTGAGTCAACTTCAAGGGTCTGTGGAAGCAAGGGCAAAGGGCTGGTAGCTGAGAATGAAGATTCTTTGAGCCGAGATGACATGGAGGAAATTGAAGAACACCTAACATTTCTTTCCAGGAGATTTTCCAAGCTCAAGTTCAAGAAGAACTTTGGAGCAGCCAAGCCAAATAGAAACATGGTGGATAAATCAAAATTCAAATGTTTCAAATGTGGCTTGGCAGGGCATTTTTCCAGTGAGTGTAGAAAGTCAGATTCCAGTAAGAAAAAGTTTGAGCCTGTTGATTATAAGCAAAAATACTTTGAACTGCTCAAACAAAAGGAAAGGGCTTTCATAACACAAGAAAATGACTGGGCAGCAGATGGTCTGGATGAAGATGAAGATGTCAGCTATGTTAATCTAGCCCTAATGGCCAAGTCTGATGAGACAGAAACAAGTTCTTCAAGTAATTAAGAAATATACTACAAACCTTGCACATTTATCTAAAGCTGAGTGTAATGATGCCATAAATGACATGTCTACAGAGTTATATCATTTGCGTGTTACACTTAAGTCTCTCACTAAAGAAAATGCTAAAATCAAAGAAAACGATTTGTTTTTAAGTGAGAGGAATAATGTGCTTGAGTCTCAGTTCATTAATTTTGAAAAGTTAAGAATTGAGTGTAAGATTGCCAAGGAGGAATTAACCGAGTCCTTGAAGAAAGAAGAGATTTTGAATAAGCAACTCAAGCATGAACAGGAGGTGATTAAGGTGTGGAAAACATCTAGGGATGTCCATGCTCAAATCACCAAGGTTCAAGGAATTGAGTCTTTCTGTATTGCAGCCTGGAAAAAGAACAAAGAGAAACTAGAACCAAATTTGGTAGAAGGAGTGCTAACAGATGTAGACTCGATGGATGATGAGGATCATCCGTCGGATAGCAAAAAGGGTTATCCGTCGAATGATGAAAATCCTCATCCGTCGGCTGTGAGCAAGCCTATTAGTAAAGCCAAACTTGTTAAGTTAAATGAAAAGTATGGGTCTGTTTCCAAGAAATTTGTTTCAGGAGAATCAAGTCAGGTTAAAAAAGGGAAAAAGGCTAATATTGGTCACATGATTGTCAAACAGTTAAGTGAAAGACTTGAAAAGATAGAGGTAAAAACAAAGACTAAAAAGAAAAATAATAGAAATGGTAAAGTAAGGATTAACAAAGACAATAACTACACACCTGATAAATATGCTCCTAGATAAATCTGTGTCAAGTGTGGTAGTGTAAATCATCTGTCTGTTAATTATAAATCTGCCATGCCTACTTCCATGTCTGTGCCACCTCACTTTCCTAACATGAATGCCATGTCTCCCATGCCTATGAATGCTATCTCTACACAGAATATGAATGCACAGTTTGCTAACATGCCATTTGCACCTAACCCTTATTATGCTGCATTTAGTATACCACAAATGCCATTTAGCATGCCATATTGGAATAACATGTTTACTAATAGCATGCCATTCCCTGTTGATTATAATATGCATGATAATTATGTTGCAATGAATGGTTTCAAAGGTCCAACTCAAATGACCAAGGATAAATCTGAAATCCCCAAGTCAAATAAGATAAAGCCTAAGAAGCAGAAAAAGAAAGCTAACAAGGCAGGACCCAAGGAAACTTGGGTACCAAAATCAACTTGATTTGATTTTGATGTGTGTAGGGAAACAAAAAGAATCTTTGGTACTTGGATAGTGGTTGTTCAAGACACATGACTGGTGATTATACCCTGCTCACAGAGTTTAAGGAGAGAGTGAAGGATTTTTAGCACATAAACCCAACGAAAACGTAAATTTAAATCTTAAAAAAAACCGAAACCCTCCGCAGGATCCATGCGAAAAATAATATTTAATTCGTAGTTCAGTATGTTTACCTTAAGAAGCTTTACGTTAATGTAAAGATGGAGGTCTTTAATAGCGATCCAAGAACGACGATCGGAAATCCCTAGCAGCTGCTCCTCAAGTGTGAAGCACTCCACCAGTATCCACCAAGAGTACAATGTGATGGAGGAGGAAGAGGTTGAGAGAATTAGTTGCCTCCCTCTATTTCTACTTTAGAATTAGGGTTTTTATTTGGGTTGAGGCAAATAGGGTTTATAATAGTATATTTATAGGCAAAATTTTCAGCTGAAAATTTTCCATAAAATATTATTATTATTAACCCTTTAATTGATTATTCTAATTAACCGATTAACTAATAATTAAAACACTTTTTAATCATTAATCCCTTTTCTAAATACTTTAGAAAAATAATTCTCTCACTTGATTTAATTTCCAAAATTAAATTCTTAATTAATAATATTTAGAATTAATTAAACCTCATTTAATCAATTATTAAATCTGCTAATTAATTATTTATTTCACAAATAAATAATTACCAGCCATTATTAATTAATTCCTCCACCATTAAATCATTCTCTTTTATGGTGTGACCCTGTAGGTTCAATATTAAGCCGGTAGTAGAAATAAATAATAATAAAACTATTTAATCATTATTTATATAATTTCTCTAATTCATTAAATATGATTAATTTATAAATTAATCATATTAATTCTACATTGTGAGGGATACTTCTCAGCATATCGCGACTATCCGGATAATACGAATTCACTGCTTAGAATACCAAGAACCTATTCAGTGAGTAGTTACCGTACAATAAATTCTTTCTACCCTGCAATGTCACGATTAAATACAAGGCATGGAACTTGTGTCAAGCCTATCTTATTTAATCATATTCTTTCCCATTCACTATGCTTAGTTCTAATTAATGTAAATTAGAAACTCCTTTCTAATTTTATTCACTCTGGCCAGAGATTCCTGAACTAGCATAAGTGGATCCGCATTGAACATTCTCTTCCTTCAATGGAAGGGGTAGATCCTTTATTGATCATACACTATCTTCGTGTACAAATTCCTACACCCAGTAGAGCCCTTATTATTGTCCCTAGAGACTAAGAACTAAACCAAAGTATAGTTCAGTGTACACAAGATGACTATGATGACCTCAAGTCTAAGGATACTTGTACAACTATCACTATGTGAACATCTGCTGACACGTGAGTGAACTCCATCAGTTGTTCAGCTGTGTGAGTCATGTTCAGTGAACTTATTCTATAGTAAGCACCTACATACTAGATATAGTGTCACCACACAAATGTCTATGAGAACAGACATCCTTCATAATGAAGCAAGTATAGTATGTACAGATCTTTGCGAATTACTAATTACCAGTTAGTAATCCTACGACCAGGAAATGTTTAAGTTCAGAGTTATCATCTTTTAGGTCTCATTATTATGATCTCATCATAATCCATAAAAGCTTTACTCTAAACTATGGTATATCTTATTTAAACACTTAAATAGATAAAGCACGCAATAAAACCAAAACAAGTCTTTTATTAATATCAATGAAATCAAAACATATTACATAAAAGTTATTCCTAAATCATCATACATGATTGGACTTAGGACACATCTCTTTCAATCTCCCACTTGTACTAAAGCCAATCACTCTGGTATCTAATACCCATCTTGTCTTTATGACGATCAAAGTGACTTTAAGAAAGTGGCTTTGTTAAAGGGTCTGCTATGTTATTATATGTGTCAACTCTCTTGACGTTGACATCTCCTCTTTAAACAATCTCCCTAATCTGATGAAAGCGTCGCAAAACATTTCCTATAAGAAGTATGTCATCCACACACAATATAAGAAATGTTACCGCGCTCCCACTAACCTTCTTGTAGACACATGGTTCATCTATGTTTTTGATAAAACCAAATTATTTGATTGTCTCATCAAAACGGATGTTCCATCTATGAGAAGCTTGTCTTAAACCATATATGGTTCGCAGCAGCTTACACACTAGGTGTTCATTTCCCTTGGAAAGAAAACCCTCTGGCTGTGTCATATACACTTCCTCTTCAAGTTCCCCATTGAGGAAGGCCGTTTTCACGTCCATTTGCTAGATCTCATAGTCGTAGTAAGCAGCAATCGCAAGCAAAATCCGAATTGATTTTAACAGGGCTACAGGAAAAAAAGTTTCATCAAAGTCAATCCCTTGACTTTGTCTGAATCCTTTTGCCACGAGCCTGGCCTTATAGGTCTCCACCTGCCCATTTGCTCCAATCTTTCTTTTGTATACCCGCTTACACCCAATAGGCTTAACACCTTCAGGCACCTCAACCAGAGTCCATACTTGGTTGGTATACATAGATTCCATTTTTGATTTCATGGCACTATGTCATTTCTATGAGTCAACACTACTCATAGCCTCATTATAGGTCACAGGGTCGTCATCATCAATGATTGACAACTCATTTTCATTCTCAATGAGAAGGCCATAATACCTCTCAGGTTGGCGAGACACTCTCCCTGACCTACGAATGGGCTGTTCCACAGAAGGTTGTTCAGTCTGAACAGGTGTTTCCACTTGATCCGTAGTAGTTTGTGCTTCTTGAACTTCATCAAGTTCAATTTTGCTCTCACTGTTTCCTTCAAGGATAAACTGCTTTTCCAAGAAGGTAGCATGTCTGGAGACAAACACCCGATGATCGGTGTAAAAGTAATACCCTAAAGTCTCTTTAGGATATCCTACAAAATTACATTTTATAGATCGAGATTCCAGCTTATCTGGGTCAACTTTCTTGACATAAGTTGGACATCCCCAAATCTTAACGTGTTTAAGACTTGGTTTCCTTTCTTTCCATATCTCATATGGAGTTTGAGGAACAGATTTGGAAGGCACCTTATTCAGTAAATATGCTGAGGTTTCCGATGCATAACCCCACAGGAATACTGGAAGATTCGCATAGCTCATCATGGACCGAACCATGTCAAACAAAGTTCGATTTCTCCTTTCAGATACCCCATTCAACTGTGGAGTATATGGAGGAGTCCACTGGGAGACTATACCATTTTCTTTGAGATAAGCTAGAAACTCTCCATTCAAGTATTCATCACCTCGATCTGATCGAAGAGTTATAATACTATGTTTGGTTTGTTTCTCCACTTCATACTTATATTCTTTGAACTTTTCAAAGGCTTCAGACTTGTGTTTCACCAAATACACATATTTGAATCTAGATTGATCATCTATGAAAGCAATAAAGTATGAAAATCCACCCATGGCTTGCGTAGACATTGGTCCACATACATCTGTGTGTACCAATCCTAGCAAATCTGCAGCCCTCTCTCCATGTCCACTAAATGGAGATTTGGTCATTTTACCCAATAGACAAGACTCGCATGTAGGATATGATTCAAAATCAAAGGGGTCAAGTAACCCTTCTTTATGCAATGTCCGCGGTCTATTTTCACTAATATGACCAAGTCCGCAGTGCCACAAGAAAGTGAGATTTTCATCATCCCTTTTTCTTTTATTAGTATGTTCAATTTGTAGTAAATTATGCTCTACGTCACATACATACAGACCATTATTTAAATACCACTTCCATAAAGATCGTTATCTCTAAGAATTGGACATTTATTATTCTGAATAACAAACGAAAATCCAGCCAAGTCTAACATGAAATAGAAATAATATTCCTCACAATCGAGGGAACAAAATAACAATTATTTAGAACAATAGTCTTTCCCGTGCGCATATGTAAATGAAATGATCCTATAGCTTCAGCAGCAACTCTTGCTCCATTTCCCATCCCTAAAATCACCTCCTCTTCTTCAAGAGTCCTACTTCTCCTTAGTCCCTGCAACGAATTGCAAATATGAGAACCACAGGAGGTATCTAATACCCAAGTAGAAATTTGATTTGGTGACATATTAACTTCGATCATGAACATACCTGAATCAAAAGCGGTAGTCTCATTACCCTTCTTCTTCTTCAATTCTGCAAGGTAAACCTTGCAGTTCCTCTTCCAGTGCCCCACCTTGTTACAGTGAAAACAAACATCTTTGCTCTTGGGGTCTTCAGCTTTTGGTGGAACCGGCTTTTTCTCAACTACTTTCTTCTTCTTGGAAGGTTTCTTCTTCCTTTTCTTAGGATTGGAACCTTCACCAATTAGAAGAACAGAACTCTTCTTAGGGGGAAATTCGATTCCGCAGTCTTCAACATGTTGTGGAGTTCAGGCAGGCTGACATCCAGTTTATTCATGTGAAAGTTCATAACAAACTGCGAGAACGAACTCGGAAGTGATTGCAAGACCAAGTCTTGGCTCAGCTCCCCATCCATGGCAAAACCAAGTTGTCCAAGATGTTCAATCAAATTGATCAACTTAAGTACATGGTCATTCACAGATGATCCCTCAGACATCCTACAACCAAACAGTTCCTTCAATATCTCATATCGAGCTGTCCTCCCTGCCACATCATACAACTCTTGTAGATGCATAAGGATAGTGTGAGCATCCATATGCTCATGTTGCTTCTGTAGCTCAATGTTCATGGAAGTTAGCATGATGTATTGAGAAACATTTGCATCATCTATCCATTTACGATATACAACATGTTCATCATTATGTGCATCGCTAGCAGGTTCAGTAGGCTTAGGTGAGTCAAGCACATATTCGAGCTTCTCAACCCTGAGAACAATTCTCAAGTTTCGAAGCCAGTCAGCAAAATTAGGACCAGTCAACTTGTGAGCATCTAGTATACTCCGGAGTGATAGTGCAGAAGACATAACGAATATAGTAAATTTGTAAATGATGAACACATAACAACACTTAGCAAATATTCAATTTCATTTCAAGACACTATATGAATCGGGTCTTTATTCATAAGTGGCTCCCACTAGTTTATATAATTTATACAACCCCTAAGTGAAAATTAAGCATTCATAATGCTAGTGGGAATAAGGATCCTACATTCCATCACACAACCTCGGCTGTAGCACGAAATGTCATGTGATGTTCAATAGGCAGACAACTCTTGTCGATTATATCTTATGTTATTCCCTAATAAAAATTTAGCCTCTTGAATAATTGAGTCACGGTTGTAGCACGACAAACTCAATATTCTAAGTCAAGTCTAACCCAACATTTCGTACAATTGAATTAGTCTCCAACGGCCCACGGCTGTAGCACGTAACGACCTTTAGATTCTAATTCAATGTACACATCTTTATATAATAGACAAGTATTTCTTATTTCGAAATCAAAGCCCTCGACTGTAGCACGAAACGACAATGATTTAAAAATAAGAACTACTTTCTACCATGCTGGGATTATATTATGTTACAATCATAATAATATCATAAAGATATTCTTCCTTTTAAATTAAATATTTCAAATCAATAATCGATAATAAGATGATTCCCAGATCGGGGGGAGCATTGTCAAGAGGTGTCACTTAATGCCCCTTTCTTACAGATAGAAATCTGCTTTTGACAGAATCATCCTTTCTCTCAATATTGAAAATTCTAGGGCTGTAATTCGAGCCGAGTCGAGCCGAGTTCGAGTTTTTTACAATCGAGTTTGAGCTTTTTTTATCGAGTCGAGTCGAGCCTGAAAATAATCGAGCCTGAATTATGTGTTCGAGCTCGGCTCGGGTAATACACGAGCCGAGTTCGAGCAGTTCGCGAGTTTTCGAACTTAATGAGTTTTTCAACGAGTTTTCGAGTTTAACGAGTTTTCGAGTTTATCGAGTTTTTTCACATATTTTCAAGTTATCGAGTCCTTATCGAGTTTATCGAGCCAACGAGTTTATCGAGTTTTTAACATGTTTTCGAGTTATCGGGTTCTTATCGAGTTATTCGAGTTTTATTTTTACCTTCGTAAAAATATTTTTTTTTGAAATTTTGACTTATAATTTAAAAACATTAGTTTCACTATTAATAACAATAAATAAATGTTCGAAATAACATACATGTTTTCTGAGGTAAATCTAACAACATATTCAAATACATGTATAAACTAGAAAACAAATAACAACACCTTTGTTAGTATAATTTTCAAATCATCTATGTTATTAATTTTGTTTAACTCTATCTTAATATTTCTTAAAAATGTACTTATTTTTCTATATTGTATATTGTATATCTTATATATATGATAAATAAAGTAAAATGATAATTTTATTATTGTCGAGAATCGGGGGAGAAAAGTAATTTTTATCTTTTTTTAAAAAAAAGTACGCAATAGACATTAAATCATTAATAAATAACAATTATAAAAATAATAATTTTAATTAATAGCAATACATCATGATAAAACTTTTTTTGTGTACTTTATATCATAGTTGTATAATATACCTATTAACTTATCACTAAATTGTAAATTTAGATCTAATTAGTTGACATCTCAATTAGAATTTAGACAACTATCAAAAGTATGAATCGAATTTATAATAAAATATCAATATAGTAGTAATACATTATTACTATAAAGGACCGTTAGATTTTGAAATAAATGATAAATTTTGAATCTAAAATAAAGGAATATTCTATAGATTCATGATTTAAACAAAAAAATAGAAACCCTATATTGAATAGATTATTTGATGTAAAATTCGTAACTGTCCTTTTTATTTTAAAATAAAATCAAACGAAACTCGATAACAATTTTATTTATTTCAACTTCAACTTGATTCTTTTTTGTTTTACTCTTTAAAATTAATAACTTCTTATTTTTCTATAAAATATTAATAATTGATGCAATACAAATCTAATTCAGTTCAAAACAAAATTAGTTTTGACTTATTATTTTATGAGTTTATGTTTTTATCTCTTCTGGTTTTGTGGAATTTAATTATGTGGTTGATGATATAATATTCTAATTTCCTTAGTGACATTGTTACTTTTTACGATCATAGTACAATACTACACTAAATTTGAGGATTTATGTATCACTATTACAATGTTAAGGGTTAAGTTTGTTAATCAAATATGGTAGAATCGTAATGAGGTTATGGAAGACATGATTAGTATATTAAGGTTGACAAATAAAACACCCTTGGGTAGAAAAAGGGACAATATATAGGAATGCATCTGAACTTTGAAGCAACCAATTGGAAAAAAAACAAATGCAAATATTTTCAAATAAATAAATGTATGGAAGGGGTCCCCTCAAATATACACAAAGTGAGAAAGGACTACCAATATCAAAATATATATACATATCCAGAAAAAATTATCAATCATGTAAATAACAAATATAGAAAGACATAAGTCATATTAATAATATAAGCAAAATAAAATATCATTAATCATGTAAATAACAAATAAAAATAACATCAAGTTATATTAATGGAAAACAAATAAAAATATAGAAAAACATAAGTAATATTAAGAATATAAGTAATAACATATATAAAAAATAAAAATATTAATTAAATATAAAAAATTAACCGAGTTCGAGTTCGAGTCGAGTTCGAGTTTATCGAGTCGAGCTCGAGTCGAGTTCAAAAAAACTCGACTCGACTCGAGTTTTTAATCGAGCCTAAAATCTTGTTCGAGCTCGAGCTCGATAACGAGTTCGAGTCGAGCCGAGCCGAGTTAATCGAGTCGAGCTCAAAAAAGCTCGGCTCGAATTACAGCCCTAGAAAATTCATATGTAATTACGTGTTTCATAAACACAAGAATCTCATGATTGTATTCATAATATTATTGTTAAGGCAAGAAACGATTCCTATTCTAGATTTTCTAGAGCACGCCTTATATTGATTTAAGTTCACCTAAATCTATCATCGCATGGTAAACATAGGCATATATCTCATATATAAAATTAAATAAACAAGTAAATGTAAAGTGCAATAAAGTAAATGTGTTTGGTTAAGGCCCCATCCTATGTGATCTTTATCAAGCTCATGATAAAGATCAAGGTCAATCTAATATGGTGATGGAAATAAATACAACTACTTATTACATAAGTTTTCTTCTTTGTTTAGACTTCTTGTATGCCTCGTCTTCTTCTTTGTATCACCTCCATTGGATAGCCTTCTTGAGTCTTCAATTACATTATATAGATTGAAAGTAAAACTAATCTAATGAACTTACAAGAATAACTCGAGTTACATTCGAGATTTATGATTACAAAGATTGACGACATGCAAGTCGTATTTAAAACCAAAATCAAAACCATTATACTAAGGTCGAAAGGCCATAACCATCCACCATGCTCATACAACACATAAAATCATGTTAAAACACATAATCTGATCTTAACATATCATATTATCCATGATCTAATCATAAAAAAAAATATGACAAAAATCAGAAAAATCAGAATCAAATCAGAAAAACAAGAATCACTGTTTACGGGTAGTAAACGACGTCAAACGCCTTACATACGAGTCGTTGATAGGTATAGCTATCAGTTTTGTTCAGACGCTCGTTTACCTATGGAATAGGGTATTCGTTTGCGTAAATCGGACACCAGACCCAGATTTCAGCAAATCTGCAGCAGCCAATTCAGAATCCGTATCTAATATGATTCTCATAATTAGAACAAACATAAATCATGTATATATCAGTATATATACAAATTACATAATCATCCTATGATTATACAACTCACATGAATATCATATATTCAAAACCATACATATATAAGCATATTATATCAATATCAAATCATGGAGAATCACGTACATGCTCATATATCGAAAATACTTAAACACATAAACGAATTAAAAACTTTTCGCAAGTAGCTCTGATGCCATTGAAGGGTTTTTAGCACATAAATGCAACGAAAACGTAAATTTAAATCTTAAAAAAAAACCGAAACCCTCCGTAGGATCGATGCGAAAAATAATATTTAATTCGTAGTTCAATATGTTTACCTTAAGAAGCTTTACGTTAATGGAAAGATGGAGGTCTTTAATAGCGATCCAAGAACGATGATCGGAAATCCCTAGCAGCTGCTCCTCAAGTGTGAAGCACTCCACCGGTATCCACCAAGAGTACAATGTGATGGAGGAGGAAGAGGTTGAGAGAATTAGTTTCCTCCCTCTATTTCTATTTTAGAATTAGGGTTTTTATTTGGGTTGAGGCAAATAGGGTTTATCCAAGAACGATGATCAGAAATCCCTAGCAGCTGTTCCTCAAGTGTGAAGCACTCCACCGGTATCCACCAAGAGTACAATGTGATGGAGGAGGAAGAGGTTGAGAGAATTAGTTGCCTCCTTCTATTTCTATTTTAGAATTAGGGTTTTTATTTGGGTTGAGGCACATAGGGTTTATAATAGTATATTTATAGGCAAAAATTTTAGCTGAAATTTTTTCATAAAATATTATTATTATCAACCCTTTAATTGATTATTCATATTAACCAATTAACTAATAATTAAAACACCTTTTAATCATTAATCCCTTTTCTAAACACTTTAGAAAAATAATTCTCTCACTTGATTTAATTTCCATAATTAAATTCTTAATTAATAATATTAAGAATTAATTAAATCTCATTTAATCAATTATTAAATCTCCTAATTAATTATTTATTTCACAAATAAATAATTACCGGCCATTATTAATTAATTCCTCCACCATTAAATCATTCTCTTTTATGGTGTGACCCTGTAGGTTCAATATTAAGCCGGTAGTAGAAATAAATAATAATAAAACTATTTTATCATTATTTATATAAATTCTCTAATTCATTAAATATGATTAATTAATAAATTAATCATATTTATTCTACATCGCGAGGGATACTTCACACCATATCGCGACTATCCGTATAATACGAATTCACTGCTTAAAATACCAAGAACCTATTCAATGAGTAGTTACCGTACAATCAATTCCTTCTACCCTACAATGTCACGATTAAATACAAGGCATGGAACTTGTGTCAAGCCTATCTTATTTAATCATATGCTTTCCCATTCACTATGCTTAGTTCTAATTAATGTAAATTAGAAACTCCTTTCTAATTTCATTCCCTCTGGCCAGAGATTCCTGAACTAGCATAAGTGGATCAACATTGAACATTCTCTTCCTTTACTGAAAGGGGTAGATCATTTATTGATCATACACTATCTTCGTGTACAAATTCCTACACCCAGTAGAGCCCTTATTATTGTCCCTAGAGACTAAGAACTAAACCAAAGTATAGTTCAGTGTACACAAGATGACTATGATGACCTCAAGTCTAAGGATACTTGTACAACTATCACTATGTGAACATCTGCTGACACGTGAGTGCACTCCATCAGTTGTTCAGCTGTGTGAGTCATGTTCAGTGAACTTATTCTATAATAAGCACCTACATACTAGCTATAGTGTCACCACACAAATGTCTATGAGAACAGACATCCTTCATAATGAAGCAAGCATAGTATGTACCGATCTTTGCGGATTACTAATTACCAGTTAGTAATCCTACGACCAGGAAATATTTAAGTTCAGAGTTATCATCTTTTAGGTCTCATTATTATGATCTCATCATAATCCATAAAAAGCTTTACTCTAAACTATGGTATATCTTATTTAAACACTTAAATAGATAAAGCCCACAATAAAACCAAAACAAGTCTTTTATTAATATCAATGAAATTAAAACAGATTACATAAAAGTTATTCCTAAATCATCATACATGATTGGACTTAAGACACATCTCTTTCAGAGAGCTGGCCCAAGTATTACTTTTGGAGATGACAGCAAGGGTTACACTGTGGGATATGGCTTGATTTCAAAGGACAATGTCATCATTGAGGAGGTTGCCTTAGTGGATGGTCTCAAATATAATCTGTTGAGTATCAGCCTGCTTTGTGATAAAGGCAATTCAGTAACCTTCAACTCAGAAGCCTGTGTTGTGACTAATAAAAGAAGCAACAAAGTGGTTCTCACTGGTATGAGAAAAGGAAATGTGTACCTAGCTGATTTCAACTCATCCAATGCAGAATCTGTTATTTGCCTTCTCAGTAAAGCAAGTTAGGATGAAAGGTGGCTATGGCACAGGAAGCTATCCCATTTAAACTTCAAGACCACAATGAGCTAGTAAAGAAATAACTGGTTAGAGGCGTTCCTCTAGTGGAGTTTTCTAAGGATGGACTGTGTGATGCCTGCCAAAAAGGGAAGCAGATTAAAGCATCATTGAGGAAGAAACTTGATTCAACAATTGAAGAACCTTTGCAACTGCTACACATGGATTTGTTTGGACTAGTCAATGTGTTGTCTATCTCAAGAAAAAGATTTTGCCTAGTAATTGTAGATGATTTCTCAAAGTTCTCTTGGACATATTTCCTAAAGTCTAAAGATGAGGCTAGTGAAATCATCATCAATCACATAAGGCAAGTCAATAATCATCCTGATTTCAAGGTTAGAAGAATCAGGAGTGACAATGGAACTGAGTTCAAGAATTCTGTCATAAGAGCATTTTGTGAGGAAAATGGGATTCTGCATGAGTTTTCAGCAGCAAGAACTCCACCACAGAATGGAGTAGTGGAAAGGAAGAACAGATCACTTATTGAAGCTGCAAGGACAATGCTTAAAGAATCTAAACTGCCAACATATTTCTGGACTGAAGTTGTTAATACTGCATGCTACACTCAGAATATTTCTCTGGTTAATCAAGAAAGATGAATGACTCCATATCAATTGTTCAAGAATAAGAAGCCAACTCTAAATTTTCTTCATGTCTTTGGCTGCAAGTGCTATATTATGAGAAATCAAACTGATCAAAATGGGAAGTTTGATGCTAAAGCAGATGAAGGAATTTTTGTTGGATATGATGTTGGTAAAGCATATAGAGTCTACAATCTAAGAACGAACATTGTTGTGGAATCAATACATGTTGAGTTTGATGATAAAAAGATTGAAGGACTTCAAGATGGAGATTACCATGAGAGCCTCAAATTCGACAATGTGGAGATGGTTAGTGATGACAATGATGATGAAAGTGATCAAGAAACTGTATATAAGGATAATGCATAAAAATCCACTACCAATGAAGCACAAAACTCAAAATCTGTCGAGTTGCATAATGCTTCATCCATCGGTAGGCAATCTGCGTTATCCGTCAGGAGACAACCAGCCTCATCCGTCGGTACTCAAAACTCACCATCCGTCGGGTTATCAAGAGAAGCTGGAAATCAAGATAGATCACCTATAGAAAGTTCCCCTTTCTCAAATCAAAGATCCACAAACTCAAGGGGAGTTTCTAACAATCAAAACTCAATCACACATCAAGATAACAATGAGGCCTCTTCATCTAGAGCTAATCTACCTCAACAAAGGAAATGGACAAAAGATCACCCCTTTGAGCTTATTATTGGTGATGTCTCTTCTAGAGTTCAAACCAGAAGAGCAACTCAAGAAGAATATCTATACAACAGCTTTCTTTCCAAGGAAGAACCAAAGAAGGTAGAAGAAGCTTTGTTGGATCCTGATTGGATTTTAGCTATGCAGGAGGAGCTAAACCAATTTAAAAGGAATAATGTATGGAAGCTGATGCCCAAGCCTAAAGGAAAGAATCCAATAGACACCAAATGGGTATTCAGAAACAAGATGGATGAAAATGGCATAGTAATCAGGAACAAAGCTAGATTGGTTGCTAAGGGCTATTGTCAACAAGAAGGAATAGATTTTGATGAAACATTTGCTCCTGTTGTAAGACTTGAAGCCATCAGAATCTTCTTAGCCTATGCAGCTCATGCTAATTTCAAGGTCTATCAAATGGATGTCAAAAGTGCCTTTCCGAATGGAGATTTGGAGGAGGAAGTCTATGTCAGTCAACCTCCTGGTTTTGAAGATCCAAATTTTCCAAAACATGTCTATTATCTTTTGAAAGCACTTTATGGACTGAAGCAAGCACCTAGAGCCTCGTATGACACTTTATCAAAGTTCCTTTTGGAAAATCACTTCACAAGAAGTACTGTAGATAAAATTTTGTTTTTCAGAAATGTTAATGGCTCTAGTATACTTGTTCAAATTTATGTAGATGATATTATTTTTGGCTCTACAGATGAGAAACTTTGCAAAAAGTTTGCCAAATTAATGCATAGTAAGTATGAAATGAGTATGATGGGAGAACTGACTTACTTTCTTGGTTTACAAGTTAAGCAAGTTAGTGATGGAATATTCATTAGTCAAACTAAATACATTTTTGATCTTTTAAAGAAGTTTGATCTAGTGGATTGCACATCTGCAAAAACTCCCATGGCCAACGCAACTAAGCTTGAATTAAAAACTATTGAAAAGTCTGTGGATATTTCAAGTTATAGAGGCATGGTTGGCTCACTTCTGTACTTGACAGCTAGTAGGCCAGATATAATGTTTGCTACATGTTTATATGCTAGATTTCATGCTGATCCTAGAGCATCTCACTTAATAGCTATTAAGAGAATTTTCAGATATCTCAAGGGAACACCAAAACTTGGCATTTGGTACCCTAGAGATTCTGGTTTTGATCTAACTAGTTATTCAGATGCAGATTATCCAGGTTGTAGAATTGATAGAAAAAGTACAACAGGAACCAGTCAATTTCTAGGAAACAAGCTTGTGTCCTGGTTCAGTAAAAAGCAAAATTCAGTTGCTACTTCTACGCTGAAGCTGAATACATTGCTGCTGGTAGTTGCTCTGCACGGATATTATGGATGAAAAATCAATTGCTAGACTATGGTTTGCAAGTTGAGAGGATTCCTATTTTCTGTGATAACACAAGTGCAATTGCCATCACTGATCACTAAAAATCCAGTACAACACTGAAGGAAAAAGCACATAGATATCAGGTACCACTTCATAAGGGAACATGTAATGAATGGTACTGTAGAACTACATTTTGTTCCAAGTGAGAAGCAGCTTGCAGATATCTTTACCAAGCCACTAGATGAATCCACCTTTTCAAGGTTGGTAAGTGAGTTAGGTATGCTTAATTATTCTTAAATCTATATGAGTTAATTTTCAAGTTGAAATGCAGCCTGAAATTTAATTAATTTTTCAGTCTTGGATGAAATTTTGGCTAAGTCAAAATTTACATCTCAACGGATGATCTTTATCCATCAAGTTTGATCATCCGTCGGTATACTATTTGCTAATAAAAATCAATTATTTTTCTGAAATATTTTATGACTCGACTGATAACCGTTTATCCTCATCCATCGAATTGTCTTAATCTCAGCCGTTAATTCCATGTACATTATCCATCGAGTATACTTATAGTTTGTAAGCATAACACGACGGATAATGGGTGGAATTTTTACAGTTTATTTTTAAACGGCTATGTAATAACCCCCAAAATTTTGAACTTTTTGTAACCCTTAGGAATAGTGTTTTTGCTGAATGAGAAAACTTTTCATGCCCCACTATGTAGGGGTTCTGTTATGGATATTCTGAGATTTTATTAGTACTCTATATGGTATATAAGTGTATGAAAAGATCGTCAGAATCCAATTCCGAACACTTTGATTTTTCCCGGAAATCCACTAGATACAAAAAGAATTGAGTATAAGGTAACAGAATAAAAAGGATTTAAATTCAAGGATTATAAGAGAGGATCATAAAAGGATTATAATGTATTGATAAAGGTTAAGGAAACCCAAGTAATAAGATCCCGGGTATGATCCCTCAAACGATTAACGAAAATGAAAGTTAAGCGAACCGTATAACAGATCAGCGGTCATTAGGCAAACAATTAGGAAGTTAATCAAGGAGGTTAGGGATGATGAGGTCATCCAACCAATAAGGAGAGGGCAAGTAAGAGATGATGACACAATAAGGTGATGTAAGCATGACATAGGGAGGGAGGAGGTGTGGTTGGTTTATAACCACACAAAGACAAGGTTAATAAGGTAATTAACCAAAAATCCAAACAAAACTACATCCACCAAGCCAAAACAAATCATTTTATCAAAACAAAAAAAAATTATTTCTCTTCACCAAAAAGCTTGCTCTCGGCTTTTTCCATTTTCAAGAAGAGAAATTTTCAAAATTCAAGTTCCAAGCTTCCTAAATTGGTAAGTTAATTATCTAGTACTCCTTATGCATAGATATGGCTATCCTATGAGTTTAAGCCTCCAATTCATTCTCAATCTTCTCCAAGAAATCAATGAAGAAGACAGTGAATAGTGATTTCAAGGTTTTTAACTTGATTTTTTTTGTTTTTCCTTTAAGATCCAAGCATCCCTAAGACATCTCAAGGCTTCTTAAGGCTTCCTAGCTACTCACATCACTTCAAGGAAGGTATAACATCTCCAAACCCTAGTTTTACTTTGTATATTAGGATGATTTTGATAGTTATGGTAAAAGAGTAGCTTGATTCTTGTTGGTTTAGAGTTTGGGTTGGAATGGTAGTGAATTGAATGTTGAAATCTTATGGTTTGGTTAAAGGACTTAAGTATAGTTTAAATTCAAGTTTAAGAATAAGTATAATTGTTAATATTGAGTTGATTGGGGCTGTTATGATGTAGTGTGGATGGATGTTGGTTGTATGAATGAATTGGGATTGATTGGTGGTTGTTTTGGAATGGTTTAAATTTGGGAAATCGCGTAAACAAAGCCGTCATAATGTCTGATTTACTTTAGACTGCTTTTGTTCATAACATTAGGACCCGAGAACTCCATGCTAGGTTTTGACCATTGCCATGTTTAGATAGTTCATGTTACGAGCTTCGTTTTGATATGTGGTTCGTTTGATTCCGATGTACGGTTTAGCAGAAACGGCCGTTTTAAGTAACGACGTTTCACGAACGAAACATTTCCCCTCGCCTTACTTTGAAACATAGGTTAAAGACCTTAAAGGACTAATTGGGGTAAGAAACAATTATTTAAAGTGGATTAGGCAGTTGGTAAGGTACTCGCGAAAGAATCGCCTTAAAACCCTTAATGGTTAATTTATTAAAAATGGTGGAGCCGAGGGTACTCGAGCGACTTAAGGAAATCGTTAAGCGCGAAAGCGAACATTAAGACTCTAAATGGTTAAAGTCTAGTTTCTTAAGCGACCGGGGTCTAATTCCGACTTATGTTGTTGTTCATAGGTTATCAGGACCCACTCTAAGCTTAAGTCTATCCGGGAGCACTCAGGCAAGTTTTCTACCCGTATAACTGTTGTTGTGATGTATATGTGTATATGCATGATCTTGCGATATATTGTAGCATGTGATATGGTATATATGCATGTCTGTTTCATATTCTTGATTTATATATCTGTTGGTTCAAATGCTTGTAGTTGCATAATACCTATGCTAGAGATAAGCGGTATTTGAGTATACCCTTAGTATAGGGGATCAAAAGGTGAACTTTTTCTAAAACCGGGAGGCGAGGCTCCCGAGTATAATATATATTTATATATATATATATTGATATAGTTTTTAAAACTATTACTCGAATAAGGTTTATTCGATAACTTTATTTTATTTAATGAATATTATTACGAATATTCATTCGAGGGCTTATGACTCCTTTTATTTTATTTAATGAATATTATTTCGAATATTATTTCGAATATTCATTCGAGGGCTTATGACCCAGTTATTTTATTATTTGAATATTATTTGAATATTCATTCGAGGGCTTAGGACTTAGTTTATATTATTTATTGAATATTATTTGAATGTTCATTTGAGGATCTATGACTCTGATTATTTGCTGAGGTATATACTTTATTTTATTAAAGAATAAGGTGTCGATAATCAAACTTATTTTTGATTATTCAAATAAAGATAGTACTTTCGAATAAGTATATCTTGGTTATTTAATACTGGTTTCAAGTATAAGTTTTACAACTTCTACCTCAATTATTTTTTTTATATTCACAACGAGGTTGCTGTTTTGGTAAATGAATTGATTACTTACCCAACGTTCGGGAAGTAAGTCCATCTATCGAGTCGGCAGAAGCAACATGGGCTTAGTGGGCGTCCATGATAGTGTAAGTGGCTCAGTAGGAGTCCATCAAATGCATAAGTGGCTGAGTGGCAGTCCAGCATAAGGTCCTATTGCGACCAGGGTGATGACCAGTGGGGAATTCGTCCATCTACTAGTAGAAAAGGTTACTTATTGGTATCTTTGCCTGATCAGCAAGATATCAGGTTTATGCCAAAATTTCTTTTCTTTCCAAATTTATTGGATATTGCAACTCTGTTCATACTTTACATGACAGAGATTTTCAGGAAATGTATGAGAGAGATATATAGGTGTATATATATATCGGGACTTAATGAAGTATCTCGTAACTTCATTTCATTCAATAATATTTCAAAGATTGAATCTATTCAAGTATTATCTTTTAGTCTCATCTATGTGATGAACTTTTGAAACTAATTATAACTTGAACGGTGGTAGTTCAAGTAGTATTTGGAAAAGATATAAGTATATTGGAGTATCTTGTAACTTCATCTTTTAAACTTATATCTTGTAAATGATTATCTTATGTATGTCAAAGATTTTCAGAGAAACGTTGAGACAAGGTTAGATATATGAGATCACCTGGCAACGATAGTTTTATACAGTTATAAACTGTAACTCTATGTATATTATGCATGGAAGAGGACTTCCAAGATTTTGAAAAGTATATATGTATATATACTGAATATTTTGCGACTTCATCGTATTAAGATATCAAACTTGGTTCATTTCTTTTGACCAAGACTTTCATGAGTACTATGAGAAGGCTCATATATTGTTAATCATTATACATATTATTTTGGTGGCCTTGCTTCTCACCCTTGCTTTCTTCTTTCATCACACAACAACAGATAGAAAAGATGAACAGGACCAAGCTCCCAATTCGCGAGCGGATAGGAAACGTTCCGCAGTTTCCTATAGGCATTGATGTCGCTGTAGCTGAGGTAGGAACTACCAATAGGCTAGGCTTCAACTTTTGATGTACCAGATTTATGTATATTTATGAATTGTAATAATGGCAAAGAAATGTAAATTATTCAGAAACCTTTTTAAGGTGTATTGGCAGATAATTGTGGAATAAAATGACTTGTGATTATTTTTGGATATTCATCTTTGAGACTATAACTTGTGGTGTGTGTGTTTATTGTGGGGTCACAGTACAGAGTAGTTGATTATTTATTGAGATTGGGTGTTATTAAGGGAAATAGAACTCGTGACAACCCGGATCCCCGACCCCGGATCTGGGGGTATTACAGAAGTGGTATCAGAGCTAAGCGTTATAAACCTCAGAGATGATGTGACATTAAGATAATAAGTTCACTAAGATAATAAGAACTCTTGCCAAGTTCATAGTCGGGCTACCTAACATAGTACTGACAGTTAAAACCCTTATGGGAACCCTTATAAATATCGTGATAGAAGCGTAGTTCGTTATCGAATATGTTAGCGGGACTCCGAACCCTGAGGTTGAGGAGCAACAACGCGATGATGTTTCATTAGTTATTGGAGATCAGATTGAGGATCCGATGGAGCGTCCTAACGCAGGACCGGATGATGTTCATATTAAGGATGTAGCGGTTGAGGATGTTGTCCCAGAAGGGATTGTTATTGAGAAGGATCTCGTGGAGGATCCTAACAAGACTGAAGAGATGACCGCTGAGGAATTGATAACCATGGTTAGGGAGACTACCAGAGGTAGGATTGGCCGGTCACTGCCGGAGGTTCGTTCGAGTTTTTAAAGATAGTAGCCCCTTTAACGCGGCTTACTCGTAAGGCTGCGAAGTTTGAATGAACAGAGAAATGCGAGAACAGCTTTCAAGAACTGAAGCAAAGATTGGTGATGGCCCCTATGTTGGCATTACCGGATGGAAAAAGGAGATTTTGTGATTTGTATTGATGCTTCGCCTAAGGAATTAGGGTGCTCTTATACAGCACAACAAGGTACTCGCGTACGCGTCAAGAAAATTAAGGGAATATAAAATTCGATATCCCCACCCATGAGCTTGGGCTCATAGCAATAGTTTTGCCCTAAAGATTGGAGGCACTACTTGTATGGAGATAAGTGCGAGAATTACCTAAGCCATAAGTGCTCTAGTACATTTTCACGTAGAAAGAGCTTAACATACGCCAGAGGAGGCGGTTAGAGCTAATCAAGAATATTGATTGGGAGATTCTTTATCATTCGGGGAAAGCCAATGTGGTGGCTGATGCCCTTAGTAAAAAGGAGAAACTCAAGATGATAATGTATTTGGGAGAGTTTATAAGAGATTTTGAGAAAATGGAAATAGAAGTGAAGGTAACCGGAGACGGTACCGAAAAGCTGTTTGAGATCGCAATACAGCCTGAATTATTGGAAAAGAACATATTGTGCCAGAATAAGTGATGAATGAAGGCAGAGAGCCAATAAATAGATAAAAGATTAATACCGAGAAAGATGATAAGGGAATAATGAGGATTTAAAATATGTAGGATGACCCCGATTATGGGGAGGAGGAAGGAATGTTCAGACTAAGGAAACAGAAGTCGAGTAAGGAAAGGAGACCTGAGACGGTACTCCTATATGAAAATTTATGGACCTGTCTAGACAGAACTTATACTATTATCCCCAACCACGACCTTGAGGAAACAATGCGGTAGGAAATTCTTTCATGACCTTTAAATCGCTAAGCTCTCAAAGTTCCAAGGAACAGGTTGACCCAGTTGGGGCAAGAGCCTGGCTAAAGGAAATATAGGAATCATTTGAGATTCTAAATGATTGATGAATCACAAAAGACTGTTTTGTCACTTACCCTCCTAAGAGAGAGGCCACCCGCTGGTGAAAGGCCAAGGAAGGCACGGAGCAAGAGATTATAATAAACTGATTTAAGTTCAGTCAATTGTTTTCAGGAAAGTACTTCCCAAAGTTATGGAGATAGTGTAAAAGCTTTAGAGCCAGAACAAAGGCAGACGAGTATAATGAATTATGAATCTAAGTTGTAAAAGTTATCAAGATTCGTTCTGAGGACACGAATCTAGAATGACGGGATGTTTGAAATTAATGCTTATGTTGTGTTGGTTCATGAAATAATGATAAGAGAAAGGAAAATAAAAAGAAACTGAAGTGGAAAGGAATATAAAGGCAATAGAGTTTGAGGTATGATAAGGGAGTTGGGTATGAGGAAACCCTAAAGACTCGTAGCAATAGAAATAGAAAAGTATGCATTCGTCAGGATGAGGGTGATTCATCATGAGTTAAAATTGATGGTTGAGGGCATAAGAGATACATATATTTTATCCCCTGTAAGTTGGGAGGATTCGAGGAAACCTTGAGATAATTCGAAGGATAAATAATGAGACGCGGATAGACTGAGGAGACAAGGAAGTAAGAAATTAGGAAAATTGGATGAAGGAAATGACCTTCAAGAATGTGAAGTGTAAGATCGGTGGCTCGATACCCAGAAAGGGAGACGCCAGGTATGAAAGATATCCCAATATTGAGGTGACTGTTGAGATAAACAACAAAAGTAAATAAGGAATTATTAAGAAGAAGTTCATGTTGAACACGACCAATATCTTCCAGAACATCCTTGTTATCGTTACCAAATTAGGCAAGAAAAGCGGATCACCGTTGTTGTCTTTTGGAGGCCATAAGGATTGACCTCATTTTGGATAAGGATATTATTATGAAATTTGGCATATACTATCGAGGTGGGAATGATTGAATAAAGACACCCTCATCAGGGATATATGACTTGATTTATCCATGGAAGGATGCATGTACCTTTTTAAAGGTGGAATTAAGGATAGAACATCGATAACTTGAAACGAATCCTAGGGGAATGCATAAAGGTTGGCATTTCACCCTTAATAGGGACAATATGAGTTTTGACAGTATGAATTGGAAAGGATTAAGGTAACAACAACCTTCAAGGATCAGTGGGGAAATTTTTCAGAACTATATAGACAATAATTCTGGTATTAGTAAATGGTATCTTGATATGCCCTGTGCCTAGGGTGTACCTGATGAAGGATTTAAGGATAACCTTAGAGGTTTTACAAGGAGAAAGGTGATAATCAAAGTTCTCAAGAATAGAAATTTCGATGAAGGAAATATGACGTAATTATAATAATGCCAGGGGGGCACGTGTTAAACCATAAGAAGTATAGATCGACCCAATGAAGGTCGAGATTGGTGAAAACGAGAAGGACCCAAGATAAGAGACGTCCTAAGTATGATCGAGAGTCAGTCGTGACAATGTTCACATCTAAAGACTAAGGCAATGACTTATGGAAGAATGGTGATTTCTTTTTTTTTCTCACCGGGATTTAAGAAAAGCATTTTCACATAAGCAGTGATTTGAAATGATGTAGAAAATTTAATTAGAGATCGTTCAAAAGACATTGATTATAAGGAACTATTACTATCAGGAAAGGCCAAAGAGGTGGCCGACACTTTAAATGTAAGAGGATAATTATAGGCTCTTGTGCCAAAGGAATACAGTGATGATGGTTAAAGCTGTGATGGTTGTCTTATGGTTTGGAAGATTGACATTCCTTCTGATGACTGTGCAATACTCAACCGTAATAGTAGTTTGGTAAAGATTTAATTTATGCAACCGCCGTAAGAGGGCTATCTATCTTAGAAGGTCATATCTTGAGATAAGCCAGGGCCATATTATGAAAGGACTAAACGAACCTTTGAGTTAAGTCTTCTATTGAAGGCATATGATTAAGAATGGTATTAACCTGCTATCGTTTCTTTGATTGAAACTCTTCTGCAATTTTATCTGCTTCATGTCATGTATGTACATCAGGATCTAGAATGTTCTTCATGAATCATGAATGATAATTATGTTACCTCCTAAGAAGAATCCGATACGGCGGGTATGGACTCCGTATAGTTAGCTATTAAGACTTCATGGAAAATGAATGATTACAGTAGGTCAACGGTGGGCCCTAGTAGTGCAGCAATGATTCTACGAGTAATGAGTCGATTACAACCGTGAGAGTTGTATTGGAATGGATGTTGAGATTGAGTACCACTAATCGGGTCGTGGTGGTGTATAAGTTATCATTGATAGACTAATTAAGTAGATTATCTACCTATTGAATACTTATTCCTTCTTATCAATAGAGAGTCGTATTACTATACGAGGAAGGTTGTGGTGCAAGCATAGAATTCTAGTAACGATGATGTATAGAATGAGATCCCAGATTCGATTCACGATGTCAAGGGAGTTTCAAAGGTGATTGTGTTATAAGCTCGAGGAAGAGCATGGGTCCATAGAATGATGGACGGAATAGAAAAAATATTTAAGCATGCAAAATGCGATGCGATAATACTTGATGTTGATATATATATACATATGTTTTGTTCTCCTATGACAAACCTCTATAGTTCAGAGGTAGATTCCAAGCCAGATATTTTGTGACAGTATATTTTATATATATACAATTCTCTTCAGTTCGTTCTTTTCTCTCCTTTTCATTTCATATAAGCTGAGAAGAACAACCCTTCCAGAAGGGGAGGTATTGCCAAATGACTATCTATCTATGTGATAGAAGCCTAGTAGGATACCATCTATTGTTTAATTGCTTGTCAAGTACTAAAGGATGGCCACCTTCTATACTAACTATGCGATATAACAAGTGTTCATGATCATAGTGATCTCTCAATAAATTCTTTTACTTTTATATGAAGGACTAAGCTTTCGAAGAAAGAAGCAGCTGAAAAAGGAGTAGTAAAGTTGTGGTGGTATTCGGAATGGAAACACATTCGTGATACTAAGGTTGACGAGGTTATTAAAAGGTTATAGAACGCTAACGAGCAAAAGTATAACCAGTACAATATTAGGAACGGAAGGTAGTAGCGATTACGAACTGGAAAAGAATGGGTATTGAGAAGCAAAAGCTCTAATTCTAAAAGCTATAATGAGAGTCTGTGCAATAGACTTGAAAGAAATTGGAATGATCACTTAACACGGATTGAGTTTTCTTATAACAATAGATCATATGTCATTATCGAGTTGTCGCCTTATGAGATCCTTGAGGGAAGAAAATGTCGATCTCCCTTATGTTAGGATGAAGTTGTAGAGCGCAAGATGCTCGGACCCGCAGTAGTCCAAAGGACCAAGGATATAATAGATCTTATCAGAGGGTGGCTTGTAGCAGCCCAAGACAGACAGAAGAAATATGCGGACCTAGCCCAAAAGGACAAGGAATATGAAGTAGGGGACTTAGTACTGCTGAAGGTATCCCCTTGGAAGGGATTAATGAGATTTGGAAAGAAAGGAAAACTAAGCCCAAGATACATTGGACCTTTTGAGATACTAAGACGGATTGGGAAGTTAGCGTACGAGCTAGCCTTACCCCCTAACTTGCAACAAGTTCATAATGTGTTCCATGTGTCAATGCTAAGGAAGTATCATCGGGATGCCAGACACATAGTGGAGTACGAGCAGGTGGATATGCAACCAGATCTGACTTATGTGGAGAAGCCAGTAAGGATTATAGATAAGGAGCAGGTGCTTCGGAACAAAGTGATCAATCTAGTCAGAGTGCTATGGCAGAATCATAATGTGAAAGAATCAACTTGGGAACTAGAGAGCGCAATGCTAGAAAAGTACCCCCATTTGTTTTCTATTTGATTCCGGGACGGAATCCTTTTAAGGACGGGAGACTGTAATAACCCCCAAAATTTTGAACTTTTTGTAACCCTTAGGAATAGTGTTGTTGCTGAATGAGAAAACTTTTCATGCCCCACTATGTAGGGGTTCTGTTATGGATATTCTGAGATTTTATTAGTACTCTATATGGTATATAAGTGTATGTAAAGATCGTCAGAATCCAATTCCGAACACTTCGATTTTTCCCGGAAATCCACTAGATACGGAAAGAATTGAGTATAAGGTAACAGAATAAAAAGGATTTAAATTCAAGGATTATAAGAGAGGATCATAAAAGGATTATAATGTATTTAGAAAGGTTAAGGAAACCCAAGTAATAAGATCCCGGGTATGATCCCTCAAACGATAAACGAAAACGAAAGTTAAGCGAACCTAATGACACAATAAGGTGATGTAAGCATGACATAGGGAGGGAGGAGGTGTGGTTGGTTTATAACCACACAAAGACAAGGTTAATAAGGTAATTAACCAAAAATCCAAACAAAACTACATCCACCAAGCCAAAACAAATCATTTCATCAAAACAAAAAAAATTTATTTCTCTTCACCAAGAAGCTTGCTCTCGGCTTTTTCCATTTTCAAGAAGAGAAATTTTCAAAATTCAAGTTCCAAGCTTCCTAAATTGGTAAGTTAATTATTTAGTACTCCTTATGCATAGATATGGCTATCCTATGAGTTTAAGCCTCCAATTCATTCTCAATCTTCTCCAAGAAATCAATGAAGAAGATAATGAATAGTGATTTCAAGGTTTTTAACTTGATTTTTCTTATTTTTCCTTTAAGATCCAAGCATCCCTAAGACATCTCAAGGCTTCTTAAGGCTTCCTAGCTACTCACATCACTTCAAGGAAGGTATAACATCTCCAAACCCTAGATTTACTTTGTATATTAGGATGATTTTGATAGTTATGGTAAAAGAGTAGCTTGATGCTTGTTGGTTTAGAGTTTGGGTTGGAATGGTAGTGAATTGAATGTTGAAATCTTATGGTTTGGTTAAAGGACTTAAGTATAGTTTAAATTCAAGTTTAAGAATAAGTATAATTGTTAATATTGAGTTGATTGGGGCTGTTATGATGTAGTGTGGATGGATGTTGGTTGTATGAATGAATTGGGATTGATTGGTGGTTGTTTTGGAATGGTTTAAATTTGGGAAATCGCGTAAACATAGCCGTCGTAATGTCCGATTTACTTTAGACTGCTTTTGTTCATAACATTAGGACCCGAGAACTCCCTTCTAGGTTTTGACCATTGCCATGTTTAGATAGTTCATGTTACGAGCTTCGTTTTGATATGTGGTTCGTTTGATTCCGATGTACGGTTTAGGAGAAACGGCCGTTTTAAGTAACGACGTTTCGCGAACGAAACATTTCCCCTTGCCTTACTTTGAAACATAGGTTAAAGACTAATTGGGGTAAGAAACAATTATGTAAAGTGGATTAGGCAGTTGGTAAGGTACTCGCGAAAGAACCGCCTTAAAACTCTTAATGGTTAATTTATTAAAAATGGTGGAGCCGAGGGTACTCGAGCGACTTAAGGAAATCGTTAAGCGCGAAAGCGAACATTAGGACTCTAAATGGTTAAAGTCTAGTTTCTTAAGCGACCGGGGGTCTAATTCTGACTTATGTTGTTGTTCATAGGTTATCAGGAGCCACTCTAAGCTTAAGTCTATCCGGGAGCACTCAGGCAAGTTTTCTACCCGTATAACTGTTGTTGTGATGTATATGTGTATATGCATGATCTTGCGATATATTGTAGCATGTGATATGGTATATATGCATGCCTGTTTCATATTCTTGATTTATATATCTGTTGGTTCAAATGCTTGTAGTTGCATAATACCTATGCTAGAGATAAGCGGTATTTGAGTATACCCTTAGTATAGGGGATCAAAAGGTGAACTTTTTCTAAAACCGGGAGGCGAGGCTCCCGAGTATAATATATATTTATATTTATATATATATATATTGATATAGTTTTTAAAACTATTAATCGAATAAGGTTTATTCGATAACTTTATTTTATTTAATGAATATTATTACGAATATTCATTCGAGGGCTTATGACTCCATTTATTTTATTTAATGAATATTATTTCGAATATTCATTCGAGGGCTTATGACCCAGTTATTTTATTATTTGAATATTTGTTCGAGGGGTTAGGACTCAGTTTATATTATTTATTGAATATTATTTGAATATTCATTTGAGGATCTATGACTCCGATTATTTGCTGAGGTATATACTTTATTTTATTAAAGAATAAGGTGTCGATAATCAAACTGATTTTTGATTATTCAAATAAAGATAGTACTTTCGAATAAGTATATCTTGGTTATTTAATACTCGTTTCAAGTATAAGTTTTACAACTTCTACCTCAATTATTTTTTTTATAAAAATTATTCTTTATGGGAATATTATTTAAATAATAATATTCAGATATTTTCTAATATATTGGGACTGATTTACTTCATTAAATCAGCATTACTCCAAACACTCTTTAAAGTGTTTTCGAGTCTTCAAAATGATTTTTAAAAGTTAGAGCGGATCCCAAAACTCATTTTTATATTTAAGATCTTCCTTTTAAAGGGGATTTAAATACTCGCTCAAAACCTGAGGGATCCGGCTCTGTGGTGTATTTTATATTCGCAATGAGGTTGCTGTTTTGGTAAATGAATTGATTACTTACCCAACGTTCGGGAAGTAAGTCCATCTATCGAGTCGGCATAAGCAACATGGACTCAGTGGGCATCCATGATAGTGTAAGTGGCTCAGTGGGAGTCCATCAAATGCATAAGTGGCTGAGTGGCAGTCCAGCATAAGGTCCTATTGTGACCAGGGTGATGACCAGTGGGGAATTCGTCCATCTACTAGTAGAAAAGGTTACTTATTGGTATCTTTTCCTGATCAGCAAGATATCAGGTTTATGCCAAAATTTCTTTTCTTTCCAAATTCATTGGATATTGCGACTCTGTTCATACTTTACATGACAGAGATTTTCAGGAAATGTATGAGAGATATATATAGGTGTATATATATCGGGACTTAATGAAGTATCTCGTAACTTCATTTCATTCAATAATATTTCAAAGATTGAATCTATTCAAATATTATCTTGTAGTCTCATCTATGTGATGAACTTTTGAAACTAATTATAACTTGAACGGTGGTAGTTCAAGTAGTATTTGGAAAAGATATAAGTATATTGGAGTATCTTGTAACTTCATCTTTTAAACTTATATCTAGTAAATGATTATCTTATGTATGTCAAAGATTTTCAGACAAACGTTGAGACAAGGTTAGATATATGAGATCACCTGGAAATGATAGTTTTATACAGTTATAAACTGGAACTCTGTGTATATTATGCATGGAAGAGGACTTCCAAGATTTTGAAAAGTATATATGTATATATACTGAATATTTTACGACTTCATCGTATTAAGATATCAAACTTGGTTCATTTGTTTTGACCAAGACTTTCATGAGTATTATGAGAAGGCTCATATATTATTAATCATTATACATATTATTTTGGTGGGCTTGCTGCTCACCCTTGCTTTTTTCTTGCATCACACAACAACAGATAGAAAAGATGAACAAGACCAATCTCCCAATTCGCGAGCGGATAGGAAATGTTCCGCAGTTTCCTATAGGCATTGATGTCACTGTAGCTGAGGTAGGAACTACCAATAGGCTAGGCTTCAACTTTTGATGTACCAGATTTATGTATATTTATGAATTGTAATAATGGCAAAGAAATGTAAATTATTCAGAAACCCTTTTAAGGTGTATTGGCAGATAATTGTGGAATAAAATGACTTGTGATTATTTTTGGATATTCATCTCTGAGACTATAACTTGTGGTGTGTGTTTATTGTGGGGTCACAGTACAGAGTAGTTGATTATTTATTGAGATTGGGTGTTATTAAGGGAAATGGAACTCGTGACAACCCGGATCCCCGACCCTGGATCTGGGGGTGTTACAGGCTATTTTAGGTAATTTCTATTGGTTACTTTATTTTACTTTATTATTTTTAACAGTTATTTCTGAGATAGTATAAAAGCTTATTTCATTTCAAATGCTTTTCTTTTATCATTCTCAAATCAACTGCTCTAATTTCATTCTCTCTCAAAGTACTTACTCTCTTTCTCTTCAAGCTCTTATTCTCTAACAATGGCACCTGTAGTAAAGATCATGTCTCAAACTGGGTTCATTTATGAGAAGAACAATTTCACTGCATTAGTAAACAAGGGTATTCAGCAATCTGGTGATTATCACAAGATGATGGACTTTGTGAAGAATTGCAAGCTTAGCTATGCCATGCTGGAATCTCCCACAATCTTCTGTGAAGTTGTTGAAGAGATGTGGACCACTGCTACCTACAACTCTACAGATAAAACCATCACACTCACCATTAAAGGTAAAGAATTCTGTATCAATAGTGATGTTATAAAAGCATGTTTCAAGATTCTTGATAACACTGTGACCTCACCACACACTGACACTGATATAATTAATATGCTTAATTCCATGAACTATGCTCTTTCTACTTCTAAGTTAAGTGACATTAGGAGAATGGGTCTTAGGAAAGAATGGAGTTTTATGTGTGATGTTGTGACAAAGGTCTTTTTAGGAAAAATTAGTAATTTTGATTCAGTCAATATATCTATGCTTAACATGCTCTACATGCTAGTTATAGATAAATTCTATAATTTCAGTGACCTTGTCTTGTTTGAGTTAGGCTTTAAATTAAGAGAGTTAAATAAAAGAGGTAAAAATGTGTATTATGCTAGATTCTTTATGATGTTAGCTAACCATCTCTGTGAAGAGATTGTGCTTGAGAACCCAAACAATAAACTAGATTATTGGGTTCAAGAGAGAAGGCTCATTACAGATTTGAACAGGGCCAATCATCACAAGGATGTGCCATTGTTCTATTTTCCTGTAATGTAAGCACCTCAGGTAAGTGAGGTAAGTTCATCTATCCCTACCACTATTCCAACCTCAACAATTTCTTTGAGTTCTAATGTGGTTATGGCAACTGTGTCAATGACCCAACAGTTGCCTACCCAAGCTACCAAAACTGTAAAAATTTTCAAACCCAAATCAAAGAAAGCCCCCTCTGGTATCTCTCAAAAGATGCCAGTTGCAAAATCCACTAAAACCAAAGAGGGGAGTGTGAAGGAGGACAAGATAGGTGAGGGAAGGGTTGAACATAAAAGAAACCCTAAGGATAAGGATGGTGAGTTGAGTGGATCCCAGCCTAGTCACACTGCAGTTTCCCAACAAACTGCAGTGCTTAAAAAGGATAAAAGCTCATTTCTAGCTGCATCCTCCCAAAAGGATGTAGTTATTGAACAAAGCTCTCAACCAAGAGCACAGGCCAAGAGGGTTAGGGACACAAGCTCACCCCAAACTTATGCCAGAAAGAAGAAGTCTAAAACCCTTGGGGATGCACAGGGTACACACACTGTGCAAACTGGTCCAATAGACACAGTCATTGCACCTTCAGAAATTCAGTTTGATGTGGCTCCAATAAATGTGGAGTCACAGCCAAAATCTCTAGTTATAGAAGCACCTCAAACACCAAACTCACCAACAAATTCTCTGGATGTGGATATGATAAACACATTAATCCCTGATTCCCCTTCTAGAACTCTGTTGGGGAAGCCAAAATCTAGTGCAAGTGAGCATCATCTTTTAGATGATTTGTTGGCTCACTTGCCAATTCTTTTGGGAACTGTTGTTTCATCTGTGCCCAAAATATCTTCAATCAGCACAGAGTCAACAATAGTTTCTTTTCCCAGTTCATTCATTTCTACTCTCTCAATGGATATTGCTCATCCATCAAGTAGTGATTGTATCCTGAAGGATAAGCTTAACAGCAGTTATCGTCGGATAGCAAAACCACTCACTCGATGGATATCACTCATCTGTCGAGTATCTTTGCACAACTTCAAACTTCATTTATTTCAAGTGCAGAAGATTTAGTGGTTGTACAGTCATTCTTAGGATTGAGAGAGAAGAGTGTTTTGAGTGAGAGTCTGGGTTTCTCCCAGGAAAAACGAGAGGAAATGAGTGAAACTATGCAATCCATTTCTTCAGGATTGGCAAAAGAGAGTGAGAGGAGTCCCACCTTAGTAGGTCAAGGTGAGGGTGTGAGGGTGGGGAGCCAGGGTGAGACCCTGATACAACAAAAGAGAGAAAATGAGAGAAATGCAGGTATTGGAGCTATAAGGATGGATGTCATTGCTAGTGAGTCAATGAATGTCCAGGATGCAGACAGGGAACGACTATCTCAGCATCCTAAAGCTGTTATAGATTCCACTTCCCTTGATGCTGAGGAATTTACTCACCCTGTTCCAGCTTATCAAATTGTAGTTGAACAGGGCAATGACAATGCAGAAAGGATGCTCAATCTGGTGCATACCACTCAGTCTATGCTAAGAGCCAAGAATACCATCACAACTTTGCCTTCTACAGCTGGTGATGTGGACTATGAGACTGGTGGTTCAGCTGATTTCTTTGGTGATGGGAGTGGGGATAGTGAAGATGAGACAATGGACATAGGGGAGAAGTAGGCTCAAGTTCAAGATCAGGTATGCCATCATGGGCATTCTCAAAGCACTGTAATGAGCACTACTTCAAAACCACCCTGATCCAACTAATCAATCAGACAAATACTGCTCTTCAAACCACTACTAATGCCAGCACCAAGAAGCTCCTTCAGGCACATCTAGCCTCTCTGCAACTTCAACAAATCCAGGGCTTCCAGCATGCTAGGGATGTAAACACCATGAAAGGTGATATTGAGGATATGAAGAAGGCCATTTCAGACAAGATTGATTATAAACTTCCAGAAGCTACAATACTGACATCAAGAGGCAATTAAGGAAAAATTCTGATCTTGCAACCAAGATAGATGCCTTGGACACAAGAATGTCAGCCATGGAAGCATCTTTAACAGCCATTCATCTTCATCAAGCCCAACAGACAGATCTACTTCAAAAATTGGTGGTTGCTCAAACCTCCCCCACTACTCAACTTGATGATAACAAAAAGGGGGAGAAAGGACCAAGTGAGGGGGAGAGGCTTCAGATTCAAATCAGTAAAGTAATTGTGCCTTCAATTACTATCTCAAAGCCACCAGTTACAGATAGTATTGATCTGATCAATGCAGCAGCAGCCAACATAAGAGCAGCTGATAAGGAGAAGTTGAGTTTAGTCAACCGGGAGAAGATTGATGAGGAAATACAAAAGAAGTTTGAACTTGTCAAGGAGCCAGTTAAGTCAGCCATCCATCACTCTCAAGTCAGGCAAATTAGTGTGAATGAGATGAGCATAAACTATCTGGAAAGAGGACAGCCATCCTGCATCAAATCTCCAAAGGCTAAAACAATTCGGAAACCAAGGGTAAACTACTCAAAATCATCATTGAAGAACCCTTTGGATACTGTGTATGAGACACCTAAGCCTGATGAAAAGAAGATTCTATCAAGATCAATTACTTTCTACAAAGATCCAGCTGATTCAGCTTCCAAAAGAAGAATTGCTAAAATTTTCAAAAATGGGAAAGAAATTTGTGTGGTGGCTGGACATCCTCAATTTGCTCAAGCAAAGAGAGAAGAAAAGGCTAGATTGAAGCAGGAAAAGAAGCATGTTGCTCTGGATGCTAAAAAGACTAAACAAAAGAAAGAGCAAATTGCCATCTTGGCCAAGCTACATGCTGTAAATTCATAACAACAAATTCCTTCTCAGCCATCTGAAGTTATTGAATCAAAGAAGCAAGTTGAACAACAGAAGAAATCTCCAAGAATCAAGGAATTGGCTAAAAGAACTAAAAGGAAACTGGACATTGTTGATAAGGAATTAGAGAATCAGTTTCCCAAGGAATCCACTCCAACTACAACTCAAGCATCAAAACCCTCTATGGTATTTGAAGATATCAAAGTGGTGGATCCTTACAGGAACATCCATGGTGAACCTATAGCGCCTAAGGATGAACCAATAGAATGGGAGAACATACCAATTCCTGACTTCTATTTTCCAATCCTTAACAAGCCAAAGAGAACAAAGTCAAGAGCAGTCAAGAAAGTGAAGTTGTCACCTCTCAAATCCAAATCTCTAGTCAAAGCTCAATCTAAAGCCAATAAGGGAGATTACATGTACTTGTGTGACATCAAAGAATTTTCTGATCTAAACCTCTATCTAGATGAACTAGATGAAGTGAGAGGAATTGATGCATACAGAAACCTACCTGAAAGGTTAGTGTTCAAGTACAAAGGAGGAAAGGAGATTCAGTGGCCACTTCACAGGATCCTTCAAGAAAGCCAAGTTGTACTGATTAAAGTTTATTCATCCTTCAAGAAGAACTAAGGAGTGTTAGAGCTAAAGATGCACTCCCAAATACTCTAATTATCCCCTATACAGGGAGAAGAGTGCATCTAAGGCCCTACTGGCTGATGGAGTTCATGGATGACAAAGGAGTGACAAGATTTTTCAGATTAGAAGACCAATTGAGCATCTCTAGCAATGAGACTCTTTTGGAAATGCAAGGAAAGTTAAATATCTCAGAATCTGATGAACTGGAATTCCACAGGCAGCTCCAAAATCAGATTGAGGAAAATAACAGAAAGCTTGGAAGGAGATCTAGACCTTCAAGGAACTAGATAAATCTGCTCAGGCTAGAGGAGCATCTTGAAAATGACTGTGAGTAAAACTTTGTACATTTTGTTAATTGAAGCACCTTTCAGTATTATCTATCGTCTTTTAAAATTTGTATTTTTAAGGTATTTTGTTATCATCAAGTGTCTCTTAATTTATGTCTACAATTCCAGTAGACATAAATTGAGGGAGATTGTTGTGTATATGTTGTGTACTTGATGATCACATGAACAAAACACCTTGGTAGATTTTACTTAATGAAATTATGCAGCACTCGACGGATAAGGTTTATAATCCTGACGGATGGAATTATTCAAATCCACCAGAAAGTTTTTAAAGACTCTTGTTTTTAATTACTTGTGTTTTGATTCATTTAAGTAACTATTCTGCATTCTGCTAATCAATTCACACTTGTATATATATTCGAGTTAGAACATTTTTATTTCAAGAAAAAGTTTCAAGAATTCCATTCAACCCCCCTTCTGTAATTCTTGTCATATTGTTAAGGGACTAACAAAGATTTATACCTTTCTTGAGAGCTTGAGATGTGTTCTTGATTATGGTGAAGTCTTGGGAGTGCTTAGTATGGTTTTGGAACCTAAAACAACCATTAAAATCAAGAAACCAAATAAAAGTTACTATTCATACTATTCACT
Organism: Apium graveolens; assembly: GCF_009905375.1. NCBI lineage: Eukaryota > Viridiplantae > Streptophyta > Magnoliopsida > Apiales > Apiaceae > Apium > Apium graveolens. Next base: position 151,064,027 of record NC_133654.1, on the reverse strand, counting down.
ATCATCTTTCATGAATTCATTTCACCCATCAAACCTTGATAAAAAGAGCTCAAAGATTTAGCTTACCTTAGTTTAGGTGGTATGAAGCTTGAGAATTAATGGGGGAATTTTTTCATGGCTAGAGCTTGGTGATTTGAATTTGATTTCTTGGTTTATGGGGAAGGGGCCGAATGAAGAAGAAGAAGTGGGAGAGAGAGATTTTTGTGCTTGCTTCTTGGTTGCTTCTTGGAAATAATGCAAGTGATATCTTGTATTTGACTTTTATTCTCTATTTTATATCCTAGGATTTATTTTTGTTGCCAAATCTTTAGACAAAACTAGCTAGGCTTTTCTAGTTTACAAGCTAAGCTAGATAGTTTAGCCATATAGCTTACTATTCTCTTAGCCCTAGTTGATCATCCTACTTCCTTAGCTCACTATTTAATAAAGTAACCATGGTTACTTTTATTCCATGGTTAGTTAGTGTGTTACGTTTATTTAATCGTTTACGTGTTCGTTCGGTAGCTTAATCATTTTCGTAATACTTTCTCGTAAATAGTTCGTGACAAATATCCTTTCGTATTTATTCCTTATGTTTTGAATTATCATACTTGTATATAAATCCGTTGGGTTTTAAAGTCGTAAATATATTGTGATTCTTGTAATCCTCGATGATTCGTAAATATGGTCGTTTTTCAAAGTTCATTTTCTTCGAAAACTAATAGCGTTTACATACACTCATTTGGTACGTATAATCATAATATCAACTTCGAAACTCATTTTCTCATGCACAATTAAGTGTGGGCAAAAAAATTTCCCCGTCTGTCAGGGTTACTATTCATTAAACGTTTTTAAAAGGTCTCAAAAATTTGAGTTATTATAAAACTTCTTGTCCTGTTTATGCCCTTGATAACTTATCCTTACCTTATATGTGGTATACATAACAACTCTATTTTTCTTACAGTCAATATGTGCCTTATACAGAGACAACCAATCCATGCCTAAAATAACATCAAATACTCCTAACTTAAAAGGTATTAGTCAACAGGGAAAGTATGTCCTGAAATTTCTATGGAGCAGGCACTTTATCCTTATTAGCCACCTCTATGGTCAAAGGTTCGTCTAAGTCTTCCAACATTAGTTGCATCTTATTCACACAGTTTACGGATATAGAAAATTTGGACGCTCCCGAATCAAATAAAACGTTAACAAGTATGGAATTAAGAGAAAGCGTACCAACAACTACATCAGAATCCTGAGCCGGAGATTTCTTAGTCATCTTAAAAGTCCTAGCTCTGGCGGTACTTGTTGTTGGTCCTTGGGATGCGCTTCTTCCCACACTGACCTGTGTAACTGATCTGCAATTCCTAGCAATATGCCCCACTTTTCCGCAGCTGAAACAGGTTACTCCTTGGTTCTTGGATTTGCATTCCATGGAATAATGACCTTTCTGGAAATACTTAAAACAGTTGACGTTCTCTTTGCACTGACCAATATGCTTCTTTCTGCATGTCTTACAGTCGATCACTGGTTTGTTGAACTTCGTCGGAGTAGAACTGACTGAGGTAGTACTGGGCCTAGCTTGTGGGAAATTATGTCTCCTGAACTTCCTGTCTCTATTCCTTCCAAACCGGCCCCGAAACATCTAACTTACTCCTTCTTGTTCTGAATTTACAGGCCCACCTTCAAACTTTCTTTTCTTCTCACCTTTTTCCCTGGCAGCTAACCTCTGGTCACTTTCTATTACTAAGGCAGCCTGAACTACTGAGATATACGTATTGAGTTGTAAAGCTACAACTCTACTCCTAATCTCTGGATTCAATCCTTGTTGAAACAGCTTCGCTCTCTGAGCTTCCGAACTCACATACTCTGGGGCTATACGAGCCAACTCCATGAACTTGGCTTCGTACTCTGTAACACTTCTGTCTCCTTGCTTTAACCCTAAAAACACCATCTCCATCTGACTCTAGACACAATCCGGAAAATATTATCCCATGACAGTTCTATAAATCGGGTCCATGGAATAAGACCTTCTCCTTCTAATGCTCGCGTAAACTCCTACCAATAGTTTCAATCATTTTTCAGAAAATAAGTAGCATAATTTGTCTTTAAATCCTCACTCACATTGGTGAGTGCAAAATCCTTCTCCATTTCCTTCAACCAGATCCTGGCAGCAGCAAGATCCACTTCACCTTTAAATTCTGGGGCGTTTCATAGCCTGAATGGACTTAAAAGTAACAGCTTAGGTCATCCCCCTTATCTGGTGCTACTGTTGGATTTGCAGCTGCTGCTATTGGATTTATTGTTGTTGTTGTATGAGCTACTGCTGTTGTTGTTGTTGTTGCTGAAATTATTATTGTTGCTGCTGGAATTGCTGTTGCTGTTGGGCCAGCTGAGTAGACTGCTGACGCAACAAATCTATCAATTCACTCATGGAAGGATCCCCAACAAATCCGTTGTTGGGTTGAAATTTCTTCTTTAGTGGCATTCTCCTAAAACATAGCAGTCATATATAAGAAAATGGATTGCTCCAAACAGTTTATACATATGTATCAGGAGAATGTTGCCACTAAGATAATATCCTCATCCTCCAATAATTGGATCCATCCGGAGTGAATGATTATATTCTCGAAATACCAGCAACAGAAGCAACAAGAATTGTAACAACAATAATAACAACGCACAAGTATATATGAAAACCGAACAACATAATAAAGCAGATAATATATAACAACCAATAAAAATCCAACTGATACAACTGATATCCAATTACAAAACCATCCGAGTACACTACAAAATTGGCTGACATAGCAGCTTCCGCCTACTACAAACTACAACAACAAAATGTACATATATATAAAGGAAACAACTACAGAACTTCGGAAACCAACTCTAAGCTCTGTCTATCACTACTACCCCTCTGCTCTAACCACTGCCACTACCACTGCCACCAATCGAGCCTAACTCGAACACCAACCAGTTAACCAGGTCCTGGTACTGAATGGCCCTGAACTCTGAGCTAATAAAAGGGTCAATAGACCTAGCTCTCTCAAAAACAATCTGAATCAAAGACCTCACTCGGGCCTGAATATCAGGTGAAGGGACAGGGATGCCCTGAAAAGGTCCAACTAGCACTCGATCAAGGTGCGCGGCAGCTCCGGGCTCTGCTCTCTAATGAAAGACATGTTCACGCCCGGTGAACATGATAGGGAACCGGGGAGGAAGCACCTGTAGGAGCAGATGGAGGGACTGGGGGTCTAGAGAAAGAAGATTTGGGACCACAACCTGGTGGAAAGTCCCTAACAGCAGATACTGATCTCCAAATCCAATGGGGATGGTCACTAGGTCCTGACATATCCCTCGGTACAAACGGGGGCACTAGCTGGGGAGGCAAAGGAGTCTCCATAGCTACCACATCTAGGGTCCTCTCTAAGTCAGAACTGTCTGAGTCTGATCTGTTCTCCCGAGATGGAGAACTAGAGATCACTATGGGCCACTGCCAATAATATAAATATACAGGAAGACACAACAAGGTTAAGGAAGTTCTATCAAAACATCAATAGGTGTCAAGGTAATGCTGTCGAAACCCTCGACTAACTCTAGGGTTTTCTCCTCTACATGAGTTGCTGACTCACACCTTAGGACACAATTTCTATACCTTTTTGACTCAATCCCTAACCTGAATCAGGGACTTGAACCTGTAGCTCTGATACCAACTATGACGGCCTCAACCCCGGGGTTAGGAGTTAACGTCACTAAACACAACAAACCACAATATAAACTACAAGATTACTATTAATATTATACTAACATGACCCCAAACCAAGATCCGATCCAGGTTCAAGTATAATTCAAGTTATTCTTTATTACAAACCTTTTATTCAAAAATTCTGACATACTAAACTTATTCAGCAACTCATTAGACCGTACATGGTCTGATACTAACTACCTCTGAGGAGCCAGGTCCAGAAGGGGATTAGACACGGTTTTGCCAAGGTCTGACTGGTCTTCTAGGCATCTGCGATATATATATAATTGGTTGCAAGGGTGAGCATATAATTGTTCAGCAGTACGAATATATGAATAACAAGATAAAAACAGTAAAGTGAACAGTTATATGAACAGAACTATAAATTAATATGAAATCTGTAATCTGTAAATCATTTTGAACAATAGTAAATAAAAGCAATTGGATATCTCTGACTAGCATGCTCTTAATAAAAAAATGTAGTTGTGTGTTGTGTAAGTACCAGAGTCCAATTTTTGCATTCTATTCACATTTGTTATTCAACTATATCAATCACCTATTCCCTTACAGGAATCGCAAAACCAAATCAGATACATAACGAATATGTGAAGACAGTTGATCAGGCTATCAACATCAGACGGCTCCAACTGCCATCCCATAAACCTCTTCCGGGACTCAGAGACTAGCTAGGTCTCTGACCTGCTGGACTAATCAGTTATGTAATGGGCATAACCGAGTTAGCCTCTTACGCAACCTCACTAGGCCACTCTGGCCCCTATGTATCTCATATCTGATCGTTTTAAAATGTTTATGTTCCTGTACGAGAATAAAGTAATAGTTTATTCATATGTACTGAACCATAAAAAAATGGTCAGGGGTACTTCCCTTGTAATCTCATACAGTTGCTCCTTACTCTCTCTTGATACTCGAACTTCAATTTCCATCTTTTCGAAGTCTCGTGCTAGCTCTTCTGCAATCTGAACCATATTCAACTTCTCTTTTCTGCTCAAGGCGTCCGCCACCACATTGGCCTTACCCGGGTGATAGTTAATTGAACATTCGTAGTCTTTGATTAACTCTAACCATCTTCTCTGTCTCACTTTTAAGTCCTTCTGGGTGAATATATACTTCAAACTCTTATGATCTGTATAAATATAACACTTTTCTCCATATAGATAATGTCTCCATAGTTTCATAGAAAAAACAATAGCTGCCAAGTCGAGATCATGGACTGAATAATTATGTTCGTAAGGGTTTAGTTATCTGGAGGCATAGGCAATAACTTTATCATGTTGCATCAATACACAACCTAACCCTTTCAAAGAAGCGTCGCTATAAATCACAAAGTTTCATGTCTCATCTGGCAAAGCTAGTACTGGAGCTGACACTAGTCTCTTCTTCAGTTCCTGGAAGCTTTCTTCACACTTCTCTGTCCAAATAAATTTCTCATTTTTTCGGGTTAGCTTGGTTAATGGAGACGCGATCTTAGAAAAATTCTTTATGAATCTTCAGTATTATCCTGTTAGCCCAAGAAAACTTCTCACTTCCATCGGAGTCTTTGGTTGCTCCTACTTGAATACGGCTTCAACCTTTACAGGGTCTACCTTAATACCTTCTTTACTTACCACATGTCCAAGAAACTGTATCTCTGTCAACCAAAACTCACACTTGGAAAATTTTGCATACAATTGCTTTTCTCTTAACCTTTGAAGGGCAATCCTAGGTGCGTTGCGTGATCTTCTGGAGTCTTTGAATAGATGAGGATGTCATCAATAAATATAATAAAAAACTTATCCAGGTACTCCTTATACACCTGCTTCATTAAATCCATAAAAGATGCTGGTGTATTGGTCAATCCAAACGACATCACTAAGAACTTATAATGGCCATACCTTGTTCTGAATGCAGTCTTGGTATATCTTCGGGTTTTATCTTCAGTTGGTGGTAGCCAGATCTTAAGTCAATCTTTGAAAAACAACATGCTCCTTTAAGTTGATTAAACAAATCGTCAATCCTCGGCAAAGGATACTTGTTCTTTATCGTCAATTTGTTTAGCTCTCTGTAATCAATGCATAACCTCATACTTCCATCCTTCTTCTTTACGAATAACACTGGAGCACCTCACGGAGAAACACTTGGTCAGATGACTCCTTTATCCAACAGTTCCTGAAGTTGCTTGGCTAATTCCTTCATTTCCAGTGGAGCAATTCAGTATGGAGCTTTAGAAACTGGTTCTGCTCCTGGTATCAAATCAATGGAGAACTCTATTTCTCGAGCTGGTGGTAATCCTGGAAATTCTTCTATAAAGATGTCGGGATATTCTCTGACTATTGGAATCTCATCCAAAGTAGGGGTCTCTTTCTTAGTGTCCACTACATGAGCTAAACACACTTCACATCCTTGCCGCAACAATTTCTTTGCTTGTAGTACTGAAAGAAACTTCTTGTCCTGCTTATGCCCTTGATAACTTATCCTTACATTATCTGTGGTATACATAAAAACTCTCTTTTTCTTATAGCCAATATTTGCCTTATACTGAGAAAACCAATCCATGCCTAAAATAACATCAAATTCTCCTAACTCAAAAGGTATTGGGTCAGCAGGGAAAGTATGTCCTGAAATTTCTATGGAGCACTTAGGACAAAATTGACTTACAGGCACTTTATCCTTATTAGCCACCTCTACGGTCAAAGGTTCGTCTAAGTCTTCCAACATTAGTTGTATCTTATTCACACAGTTCATTGATATAAAAGATTTGGACACTCCCGAATCAAATAAAACGTTAACAGGTACGGAACTAAGAGAAAGCGTACCTGCAACTACATCCAAATCCTGAGCCGGAAATTTCTTAGTCATCTTAATAGTCCTAGCTCTGGCGGTACTTATTGCTGGTCCTTGAGATGCGCTTCTACCTACACTGCCCTGTGTAACTGATCTGCAATTCCTAGCAATATGCCCCACTTTTCCGCTGCTGAAATAGGTTACTCCTTTGTTCTTGAATTTGCATTCTGTGGAATAATGACCTTTTTGGAAACACTTGAAACAGTTGACGTTCTGCTTACACTGACCAATGTGCTTCTTTCCGCATGTCTTACAGTCGATCACTGGTTTGTTGAACTTTGTCGGAGTAGAACTGACTGAGGTAGTACTAGGCCTGGCTTGTGGGAAATTCTGTCTCCTGAACTTCCTGTCTCTATTTCTTCCAAATCGGCGTCGAAACTTCTGACTTGCTCCTTCTTGTTCTGAATTTACAGGCCCGCCTTCAAACTTTCTTTTCTTCTCACCTTTTTCCTTGGCAACTAACCTCTGGTCACTTTTTATTACTAAGGCAGCCTGAACTACCGAAGTATACGTCTTGAGTTGTAAAGCTAAAACTCCACTCCTAATATCTGGCTCCAATCCTTGTTGAAATAGCTTCGCTCTCCGAGCTTCCGAACTCACATACTCTGGGGCTATACGAGCCAACTACATGAACTTGGCTTCGTACTCTGTAACACTTCTGTCTCCTTGCTTCAACTCTAAAATCACCATCTCCATCTGACTCTGGAGACAATCCGGAAAATATTTTCCAAGAACAGTTCTGTAAATCAGGTCCATGGAATAAGACTTTCTCCTTCTAATGCTCGTGTAGACTCCCACCAATAGTATGAATCATTTTTCAGAAAATAACTAGCATAATCCGTCTTGTAATCCTCACTCACCTTGTTGAGTGCAAAAGCCTTCTCCATTTCCTTCATCCAGATCCTGGCAGTAACAAGATCCACTTCACCTTTAAATTCTAGGGGTTTTGCAGCCTAAAAAGACTTAAAACTAACAGCTTAGGTCATCCCCCTCATCTGGTGCTACTGTTGAATCTACAGCTGCTGCTGTTAGATTTGTTATTGTTGTTGTTGTCTGAGTTGCTGCTGCTGTTGTTGTTGCTGAAATTATTATTGTTGTTGCTGGAATTGCTGTTGCTGTTGGGCCAGCTTAGACTGCTGAAGCAACAAATCTATCAATTCACTCATGGAGGGATCCCCAGCAGATCCGTTGTTGGGTTGAGAATTCTTCTTTAGTGGCATTCTCCTGAAACATAGCAGTCATATATAAGAAAATAGATTGCTCTAAACAGTTTATACATATGTATCAGGAGAATATTGCCACTAAGATAATATCCTCATCCTCCAATAATTGGATCCATCCTGAGTGAATGATTATATTCTAGAAATACCAGCAACAGAAGCAACAATAATAGTAACAACAATAATAACAACACACAAGTATATATGAAAACCGAACAACAAAATAAAGCAGCTAATATATAACAACCAACAGAAATCCAACTGATACAACTGATATCTGACTAGAAAAATCATTCGAGTACACAACAAAATTGGCTGACATTGCAGCCTCCGCCTACTACAAACTACAACAACATAATGTACATATATATAATGGAAACAACTACAGAACTTCTGAAAACCAACTCTAAGCTCTGTCTATCATTGCTACCCCTCTGCTCTAACCACTACCACTACCACTGCCACCAATTGAGCCTAACTCGAACACCAACCAGTTAACCAGGTCATGGTACTAAATGGCCCTGAACTCTGAGCTAATAAAAGGGTTAATAGACCTAGCTCTCTCAACAGCAATCTAAGTCAAAGACATCACTCGAGCTTGAATATCAAGTGAAGGGACAGGGATGCCCTGAAAAGGTCCAACTAGCACTCGATCAAGGTGCGCGGCAGCTCCGGGCTCTGCTCTCTAATGAAAGACATGTTCACGCCCGGTGAACCTGATAGGGAATCAGGGAGGAAGCACCTGTAGGAGCAGATGGAGGGACTGGAGGTCTAGAGAAAGAAGAGTTGGGACCACAACCTGGTGGAAAGTCCCTAACAGCAGATACTGATCTCCAAACCCAACAGGGACGGTGACTAGGTCCTGACATATCCCTCGGTACAAACGGGGGCACTGGCGGGGGAGACAAAGGAGTCTCCCCAGCTACCACGTCCAAGGTCCTCTCTAAGTCGTAACTGTTTGAGTCTGATCTGTTCTCCTGAGATGGAGAACTAGAGATCACTATGGGCCACTTCCAATAATATAAATATACAGGAAATACACAATAAGGTTAAGGCAGTTCTATCAGAACATCAATAGATGTCAAGGTAACGACGTCGAAACCCTCGACTGACTCTAGGGTTTTCTCCTATACATGAGTTTCTGACTCACACCTTAGGACATAGTTTTTATACCTTTTTGACTCAATCCCTAACCTGAATCAGGGACTTGAACCTGTAGCTCTGATACCAACTGTGACGGCCTCAACCCCGGGGTTAGGAGTTGAAGTCACTAAACACAATAAACCACAGTATAAACTACAAGATTATTATTAATATTATACTAACATGACCCCAAACCAAGATCCGATCCAGGTTCAAGTATGATTCAAGTTATTCATTATTACAAACCATTTATTCAAAAAGTCTGACACACTAAACTTATTCAGCAACTCATCAGACCGCACATGGTCTTATACTAACTACCTCTGAGGAGCCAGGTCCGGAAGGGGCTGAGACACGGTTCTTACAAGGTCTGACTTGTCTTCTAGGCATCTGCGATATATATATAACAGGTTGTAAGGGTGAGCATATAATCGCTCAGCAGTACCAACATATGAATAAGAAGATAAAAAGAGTAAAGTAAATAGTTATAGGAACAGAACTATAAATCAACACGAAATCCGTAATCTGTAAATCATTTTGAACAACAGTAAATAAAAGCAACCGGATATCTCTGACTAGCATGCTCTTAATAAAACAAACGTAGTTGTGTGTTGTGTAAGTACCAGAGTCCAATTTTAGCATTCTATTCACATTTGTTATTCAACTGTATCAATCACCTATTCCCTTACGGGAATCGCAAAGCTAAATCAGATACGTAACGAATATGTGAAGATAGCTGATCAGGCTATCAACACCAGACGACTCCAAATGTCATCTCATAAACCTGTTCTGGAACTCAGAGACTAGCTAGGTCTCTGACATGCTGGACTAATCGGTTATGTAATGCGCGCAACCGAGTTAGCCTCTTACGCAACCTCACTAGGCCACTCTGGCCCCTAAGTATCCCATATCTGATCGTTTTAAAAAGTTTATGTTCCTGTACGAGAATAAAGTAACAGTTTATTTATATGTACTGAGCCATAAAAGAATGGTCAGGGGTACTTCCCTTGTAACGCTTTACGGAAACCCTAGATAGCTTTCACGCTGACTTTGGTTCTTCCGAGACTCGAGTGGGATCTATAGAAACAGAATAACCTAATTAGTTATACCGACGTGCTTGATATCCTCGATTTTCAATAACCCAATTCGATAATATGACTCGTATAATAATATATACAGATAATCACGTAATCAATATTCATATAGGGGTAAAATGCTTTATTTTGTAAAGTATGTTTCTCGTATTTTAAAATAATTTTCAGAAAATTTTGACAGCGACTCCTCTATTTATAAGCCTACTCGTCGAAACATGATAGACGTCAATATCCAACAAATCACAATCCACGATTTATGTTTCAATACGACTCGTAATATAAATACCGGTTTACGTTGGAAAATAATTTATATGAATCATTTTATTTGTTTTATATATTTAGGACTCAGATAAAAATATCATCGTCCGCTCATTAAAATTCATCGCGGATGGCGGCAAAATTTATTGGTGCCCGTGCCCGAAAAATATTCAGGTATCCGAATAAATTCTATCGATTATTCAAAAATATTTCTCGCATGAATTATTAATATCATGAATATTTATTCAAATATTTCCTGCATAAAAAGGAATTAAATGAGGATTATAATAACCAATAAATTGCATGCATTCGGCCCAACAGTAGAGGCCAAAACAACAAGGCCCAAACAGCAAGGCCCAAAAAAAAACCAGTCCAACAGAGAAGCAGGAAGCACAGCCAGCCGCACAAACACACGCGCCACCGCGCACAAAACACACACACACACACCAGCACACATATATATAGACAGGCATATACATACATATATACTAATTCGAACAGAAGCTAAACAGAAAGGGAATCGCCGGAAATAACTGGCCGGAGAACTCACCGGAAGGCAAGAAACCAAGAAGAGCTGAAGAAGAACAGAGAGGGAGAAGAAAGAAAGGAAGAAAAATAAAGAAGAGAAAGGGATTGAGAGATTTCACGAGAGAGAAACTGAGAGATTACAGTCGAAACCGATGAGAACAAAAGGGGGGTTGTGTTTCTATTTTTTTTATTATTAGTTTGACAGGTGTTGCAACCAACAGCAGAGGAACAACCACGTGTCTGTGAGGGTAAATACGAAATTTTTAAGGCCCAGTTTATTCCGAAACTCGCAATTAACGAACTGAGTTGCGTTTAAAACAAATTTAGAAAATTACCAAAATATTCTTAAAATGTTCTAAATAACCCGAAGTGAATTAAAATGTAAATTTCAAAATTTTAAAGCCATTTCTCAAACGTAATTTATACCCGATTTTAACAATTAAACAAATCGACGCGCGGGTGAAATTAATCCCAAAAATTTCCAAAATAATTTTAAAAGTCTCAGAATATTAAAAACTTAATAAAATATGAGTTTCGTAATTTTTGAAGAATTCTAGAATTAAATACTAATTTTATAAATAAATGATATCAGGAAATCATTCAAAGATAAATACTAAATGATTTATTGATTTCTAAATTTTATAAAATCCTAAAAATAATTATTAAAACTATAAAATCATTAAAATAATTTTAGAGATAATCCAAATATTTATGTAAATAAAACAGCAATAAAATCACTTTTAAAAGCGGAACAAAACAATACAACTAAGTAATTAATTACACAATTCAATCATATACACCAATAAATCACACGTTTATAATAGAGAACAACACACAGCTGTCAAAACTAGTAGACATATTTTATTTACTTAATTATTCAACAATTACACTATTAAATAATACAAAATATACGAGTCGTTATATTACGGGGTATACTTAAGCTTAGAGTGGGTCTGGTAACCTATGGACAACATAAGCCGGAATTAAACCACGTTCGCTTAAGAAACTAGACTTTATCCACTTAGACCCTAACATTCGCTTTTGCGCTTAACGATTTACATAAGTCGCTCGAGTACCCTCGACTCCACCATTTTTATAAAATTAACCGTTAAACGTTTTAAGGCGAATCTTTCGCGAGTACTTTACCCACTGCCTAATCCACCTTACATAATTGTTTCGTATTCCAATTAGTCTCCTAAGGGCCTTAAACAAGGTCTCAAAGTAAAGCGAGGGGTTAAGGTTCGTTCGCGAAATGTCGTTACTTAAAATGGTCATTTCTCCTAAACCGTACATCAGATCTAAGCGAACCACATACCAAAATGAAGGTTATGACACGATCTAGCTAAATATTTGTTAGTGAGTTCTCTGGTCCGAGATTTATGCACAAACAGTCTAAGGAAAACGGTCATTACGACGGCTATGTTTATGAGATTCCTAAAATGATTACCACTCTAAATCCTCATCAATTCACCCACAACCACCAACACAACAATATTAAACCATAATACTACAAACTCAGTCACCAACTTGAAGTTTTACCAATTTATCTAACCAATCAAAGACCCAATATTCAAAACTAATACAAAACTCCCAAAACTACTTATAATCAAAGATCAAGCCTGAATACTAACAATGCTTCAATAAAACTTAATGGAATCATAAAATTAAAGCTAGGGTTTGAAGTTTATACCTTTTTTAGATCCTTAAATCACTAAAAATATTGCAATCCTTAAGGGAACCTTGATCTGTGTTTATCATGTTCAAACTTGCAAAGGAGTTCAAGAAATGAGTTAGAACTTTGAGTTACAATTATCCCGATTGAAAGAACTGTAAAAATGAGGATCTTACCATGCTTATTTGGACAAGACTTGTGAACAAGAGTTGTAGGCCATCTCAATAACTTTCCAACTAGCTATAGAACATAATATTAGAGTGAGAATTGAAGGAGATATAGCAGTTTGAACTTGTTGTGTATGGTTTTGGCCGAGAGCAAGCTTTGAGAAATGGGGTTATGAAATGCTTAGTTAATTTGCCTTGGTGAATTGGTGTGATGTTTTATTTGTTTATTTAATCTAACCTTGATTTGATTATGTAACATCCCACATCGATAAAAATAAGAGTGTTTGGGACCATTATAGATACAAGTCAACAACTAATGTGTACCAAATTCCTAGCTTTTTCGGACTGACCTGTAGTGGATTGTTGGGTCCAGTATACATTCGGTTGTGGGCTTGGATGTTATAAATGGTATCAGAGCTCTTCCCGGTCGGAAGTGCAGAGACACTGCCCGGGTTCTGTATGTGTAATTTGTGGGCTCGACGAGGACGTCAAGTTTATAAGAAGGGGTGTTTGTAACATCCCACATCGATAAGAATAAGAGTGTTTGGGACCTTTATAGATACGAGTCAATAACTAATGTGTACCAAATCGCTAGCTTTTTTAGACTGACCTGTGGTGGGTTGTTGGGTCTGGTATACATTCGGTTGTGGGCTTGGATGTTATAAAAGGTATCAGAGTTCTGCCCGGCCGGAAGTGCAGAGACACTGCCCGGGTTCCGTATGTGCGTTTGTGCGCTCGACGAGGACGTCGAGTTTATAAGAAGGGGTGTTTGTAACATCCCACATCGATAAGAATAAGTGTGTTTGGGACCAAATTCTTTTTAAGGAGGGTAGTATGTAATATCCCGTAATTTTTAGAATTCGATTAATAATAGAATAATAGAAAAAAAGTATTCTCATTCGATACATATAGCACATAAATAACAATAATTCAAAATCCATAATCCATGCCACGACCACTATAATCCAGTGATAACGGTCCTAAATTTTATGAAAATTGTCACTATAATCCGGTGACTGCGGTCCTAAGTTCTTATTCGATATTTTCACAAACCATGGCACCAATCAGAGATTCAAAATTATCATCTAGACACCACAGAGATACAACAATATGTATACTAAAATACACAAGACTTTCAAATATATCATTACTTATCCCATGTTTTGATAATCAAATATACACGCATAATACACAATTTTGAAAACACTAGTAAAATCGATTGAAAACTTACCTCCAAAACTGATCAGATCTGAATTTACCTTTTTTGACCATCTAAATGACGTTATCTTGAAAAACATAAAACATGAAAGTTTTAGATAACGAAAAGACATTTCTGAAAAAGTACATGATCACTGAATTCCGACTTACGATGAAGTTTCTACGAATTTTACAAGACTGCTCATTTATGAGAGAAAAAGGCCTACGAATTTTAATAACTAAAACGAGGAAGACGAATAAGGTGTATTTATAATGCTACAAAATCCTATATCGTAACCTACAAGTTATCCATATTAGAATCTGATCCAAATTTTAGGCCCGTTAGTCTAATTCAATTTTAAATCCTAATCTTTATCTAATTTTAATATGAAAGTGTATCGAAAGTGTTTATTTCGTATATCGTATCGTATCGAATGTTGTATTTTGTTATATATGTATGTGTTACCTGGCCTACTAGTTAGATCGATTGTTTTCTTGATGGGCTGTATAGCTCATTACTTTTTATAATATCCCACATCGATAAGAATAAGAGTGTTTGGGACCTTTATAGATACAAGTCAACAACTAATGTGTACCAAATCGCTAGCTTTTTCGGACTGACCTGTGGTGGGTTGTTGGGTCTGGTATACATTCGGTTGTGGGCTTGGATGTTATAAATGGTATCAGAGCTCTGCCCGCCCGGAAGTGCAGAGATATTGCCCGGATTCCGTATGTGTGTTTGCGGGCTCGACGAAGACGTCGAGTTTATAAGAAGGGGTGTTTGTAACATCCCACATCGATAAGAATAAGAGTGTTTGGGACATTTATAGATACAAGTCAACAACTAATGTGATCGCTAGCTTTTTCGGACTGACCTGTTGTGGGTTGTTGGGTCCGGTATACATTCGGCTGTGGGCTTGGATGTTATAAATGGTATTAGAGCTCTTCCTGGCCGGAAGTGTAGAGACACTGCCTGTGTTCAGTATGTGTGTTTGTGGGCTCGACGAGGACGTCAAGTTTTTAAGAAGGGGTGTTTGTAACATCCCACATCGATACGAATAGGAGTGTTTGGGACCTTTATAGATACAAGTCAATAACTAATGTGTACCAAATCGCTACCTTTTTCGGACTGACCTGTGGTGGGTTGTTGGGTCTGGTATACATTCAGTTATGGGTTTGGATGTTATAGATTAACCAAGGTTATAATACATGGCCATAAATCATCCTTGGCTAAATATCTTTTAAACCATGCTTATGTCAGCAAACATATGTCATCTTGCCTCCACTTGTCCACATCTTGTGGTTTGATGATGTCATAATCCCTGGCTTCTTGTACAAGCTTGTCTCTTGGTCACTTAATTTTTTATGGTTCGCTTATCTCTCATTCTCGTTAATCGTTTGAGGGATCATATCCAGTACTTCATTACTTGGGCTTTTATAACGCCCTCCAAACCCGGGGTATAGGCTTGGGGGTTACTAACTAATTACCAAAAATGTACAACCTGTATAACAATTAAACATATATATATATCTAACCCTTTTAAATTCTAAGCAGGATCTTTTTAGGTTAAAGTATGAAAATAAGAAACCTGTACAACCTGCATAATAATTAACTTGAAAATATATCTGGAAAAATGTTAGGAAATTCACATACAACTGGAATGTCTTCTATATTTGGATTTTCATTTTCAGTATCCAATACATAGGATATATACACTTCACATCCCTGTCGTAGCAATCGTTTAGTCTGCATCATTATCAGGAAATTTGTTCACTATTTCTCACCCTTAAACATCACCGTTGCATTTTCCGCAGTTCGCAATTTCATTTTCTTATTCACACAATCGATCTGAGCACTATGACAAGCTAACCAATCCATTCCTAAAATAACATCAAACTCTCCTAACCTGAAAGGTATCAAGTCAACTGAGAAATGATGTCCGCCTATATCGATATCGCATCAGGGACATACTCGATTTACAGGAACTTTGTCGTCATTCGCATATTTTATAATTAACGTCTCGCCCAATCGTCGAATTTCATAACTTATCTTATAAATAAATTATTCAGAAATAAAAGATCTCGTAGCTCCAGAATCAATCAATACTTTTGCATCTACTGAATTCATAGAGAGCGTACATGCAATCACACTTAGACTCTGCACAACTTCTTTCATTGTCATATTAAAAGTTCTTGCCCTAGGATGATTATGTTGTGATGGAGGAGGTAACACTAACACCTTCGGAACACTAACTGTCATAGTTGGTCCTCTACAGTCCCTAGCAACATGTCCTTTCTTTCCACACTGGAAATAAGTAACCTCTATTCTTCCTGCTGGACATTCGTTGGAGTAGTGCCCTTTCTATTTGCATCTGAAGCATGTCACATTTTCCTTAATACAGATGCCTGTATATTTCTGACCACATGTCTTGCAGTACGAGAGTGGGGGTCTGATTATTCCCTGCCGGTTGGGAGCTTGGAAATGATTACCTGCTCTCTGGTTGCCTTGTCCTGTTCTTTTGAAATTCATATTTGTCCGGGCTTGGAATTCTGGCTTCCTGTCGAAACGGTTCTGAAAACTTCGTTGTCTCTTTTCCCTTTGGGACATCTCACTTTCCCCTTTAATGATCATGGCTTTCCGAACCACGATAGTGTAAATCGTCAATTCAAATACGGTCACTCCACTATGAAACCATGGCTTCAATCCCTGTTGGAATCTCTTATCTCGTTTCTCTTCAGTATCAACCTGTTTCGGAACAAACCTAGCCAATTCAGTGAACTTGGCTTTGTATTCTGTCATGGACATATTCCCTTGCTTCAGTTCCAAGAACTTAATTTCCATCTGGTTCTTCATGTAACGAGGAAAATACTTCTCCAGAAACAATTCCGTAAACCTATCCCAAGTCACAATGTCCTCACCCTATAAAGCTTTCTTAGATTCCCACCAATAATTTGCTTCTCCTTTCAGGAAATAACTAACAAAATTAGTCTTCTGATCCTCTTCAACTTTCACAAGTGCAAACGCTTTCTCCATTTCTTTTAACCAAGCTCTCGCTTTAGTAGGATCTGCTGTACCCTCAAACTCTGGAGGCTTAACTGATTGATACTGCTTAAAGGTAACAACATGAACAACCGGTACAATGGGCCCAGTAACAGTCCTCTCAAAAGATGCTGACGATGCCATCTGATAACACAAAAGGGAAAGAGATCAGATCACTCGATTTGGTGTAGAAATCAGATCAAAATCAACATTTGATTGTGCAACCCGAATCCGAATATCCAACCCGAATTTCAGAAAATTTTGATAATTGTTTTGATTTTTAATTATTAATTATAAATAATTAAATAAAAATTAGGCTGTTTATAGTAGGTAAAATAATACTCCTAATTAAAATTAAGGCCCTAATTATACATCTAATAAAATTAATTGGCCCCTAAATTTATATTTTTTGAGTATTAATTATTAATTTTTAAATATTTAATATATACAATATTTATGCCAAAAATTCCCAAAAATTGTGAATAATTCAAAAATACAAAAAAATGGTATAAATGAAAGTCCTATAATTTTATAAAAATAAAATGTGATTTTTGTGGGGTTTTGACACCCAATGGGGCCCGGAAAAGTCATTTTCGCGAAATAAGAAAATTTATAATATATCTAGATGTTCATAATAACACGATGGTCCAGATCGTTTTAGGGAAAATAAGGCCAACTATTTTATTTGAAATATCAGGTATTAAAATATAGTTCGGGTCAGATAAATTTTAATACGAAAGCTTTTAATACAAAATAAAATATCTGAATAATATCCAGAAAATACCCTGACAATACGGAATACACATAACATATAGCAGTTAGGGTTTCATACTTAATTACTTATAAATGACATAATAAAGCACACAATTTATCTTTATTACGATATAATACAAGTGTAATTTCCCAATCGTTATAGATTTCCTAACCATTTTATAATATTTTATATTCCTTTCATGATCCACTCTTAAAATTCTTAAATTTAAATCCTTCTAATCTTGTTACCTTGTACTCAATTCTTTCGGAATCTGGTGAATTTTCAGGAAAAATCAAAGTGTCCGAATTTGAATTCTGACGACCTTTACATACATTAATTATTTAATGGAATATTAATACGATCTCAGAATTTCTATAAAAGTACTCCTATATAGTGTGGTCTAATAATTTTTCTTAATCAACACAATTAGCAAAAACTTACTATTCATCAGGGTTTCAAAAAATTTCAAAAATTGGGGTTATTACAGTCTCCCCTCCTTAAAAGGATTCTTTCCCGGAATTAGATAGAAAATAGTTGGGGATGCTTTTCTAGCATTACGCTTTCTAACTCTCAAGTCAATTTTTCCCACATTGTGGTTTTACCACAAAACTCTGACTAGTTTGATAACCCTATTCCTAAGCACTTGCTCCTTTTAATCCATAACCCTTACTGGTTGCTCCATATAGGTCAAGTCTGGTTGCATGTCCATGCGCTCGTATTCTCCTATATGTCTGACATTCGAATAATGCTTCCTTAATATTGATATGTGGAACATGTTATGAACTTGTTGCAGTTTCGGGGGCAGGGCTAGTTCATTTGATGACTTCCCAATATAGCTTAATATAACCAAGGGTCCAACAAATCGTGGACTTGGCTTTCCTTTCTTTCCGAACCTCATCAATATTTTCCAAGGCTTTTCAAGGGGATACCTTTAATAGTACTAGGTCCCCTATTTTATACTCTTTGTCCTTTCGAGTCAAGTCATCATACTTCTTCTGTCCATCTCGTGATTACTACCATCTATCCTCTGATTAGATCCACTATATCTTTGGTCCTTTGGACCACTTCGGGTCCGAGCATGTTGCACTTTCCAACTTCATTCTGATACAAGGAAGATCGACATCGTTTTCCCTAAAGGGCCTCATAAGGTGTCATCCCGGTACTGATAAAATCTATTTTCGTAAGAAAACTCTATACGTGATAAGTGATCATTCCAAATTATTTCAAGTCTATTGCATAGACTCTCATCATAGCTTCTAGCGCTATAGCATTTGCTTCTCAATACCCACTCTTTTCCAGTCTGTAAGCGTTACTATCTTCCATTCATAATACCATTATGGCTATACTATTACTCGCTAGTGTTCTATAACATTCTAATAATTTTGTCGACCTTAGTACCATGAACACGTTTCAATTTCGGATACAAATGCACTTACAATAATCCTTTTCTAGCTGCTTTATAACGATATAATACAAGCATAATTTCCCATTCGTTACATCCTTCCCCCTTAATAGGATTCTGTCCTCAGAATCTCGCTAAAAAATTAACTGGGGATACTTTTCTAGCATTTCACTTTCAAGTTCCCAGGTTGACTCTTCAACCATAGGATTTCTCCACAAAACTCGTACTAAAGGTACAGACTTATTCCTCAATACTCTTGCATGCTGATCTAAAATTATTATTGGTTGTTCTATATAAGTCAAATCAGGTTGAATCTCTATCGGCTCATATTCTATTACATGTCTAGAATCAGGATTATATTGCTTAAGCATCGATACGTGAAACACGTTGTGAATATGCTATATATGAGGTGGTAAAGCTAACTCGTAAGAACCTTTTCCGACTTTCTTCAAGATTTCAAATGGACCAACGTATCGTGGTTTCAGTTTACCCTTATCGCCAAATCTGGTCAATCGTTTTCATGACGATACTTTGAGAAATACATGTTCCCCTTCCTGGTAGTTCATATCCTTTCTGGCTTGATCTGCATATTTGCGTTGTCGATCTTGCGCTGCTTTGAGTCACTTTCGAATAAGTTCTATCTTTTCCTTGGTTTGCTGGATCAATTTTGGACCTAAAATTTTGCGTTCACCCACTTCATCCCAATACACAGGGGATCTACATTTCCTTCCGTATAAAGCTTCATAAGGTGGCATTCCAATGCTTGCGTGGTAGCTGTTGTTGTAAGAAAATTCCACTAGCGGTAAATGCTCGTCCCAACTGCCTTTAAAATCAATTGCATAAACACGTAACATATCTTCAATTATTTGGATAGTTCTTTCACTTTGTCTGTCCGTTTGTGGATGATAAGCGGTACTCATATTTAGTTTGGTACCAAGGAATTCTTGAAATTATCTCCAGAATCTTGAATTGAAACGTGGATCTCGATCAGATACGATGGATACAGGAACTCCATATCACATCACAATTTCTTTAAGATATACGTGCACTAACTTGTCGAGCGAAAATCTTTTGTTGATCGGTAGACAATGTGTTGACTTCATTAGTTTGTCAATGATCACCCAAATTGCGTCATGATTTACTTTGGTCCTTGGAAGTCCTACCACAAAATCCATTGCTAAATGTTCCCATTTCCATTCTGGAATATCCAGTGGTTGTAGTAATCCGCTTGGACGTTGGTGTTCTTCTTTGACTCGCTGGCACGTGTAGCATTTACTTACCCATTCCGCTATCTTTTTCTTCATATTTGGCCACCAAAAGTTTTCTTTCAGATCTCGATACATTTTTGTACTTCCTGGATGTATGGAATATCTTGAGTTGTGAGCGTCTCGTAATATTTCTTCTTTCAAATCTGACACAATAGGTATCCAAATTCTTGATGAGAATCGTAGAATTCCTTTAGCATCTTTCTGACTTGTGATTTCTTCTCCAGTTAAATTATCATCCTCTTGACTCATTACTTATTTCTTTGGCATCTTCGAATCTTTTCTAATAGTTCTGGCTGAAATATCATCGCATAGTTCATTTCAGTGGGTTCCTCTAGAATACGAACTTCAATTTCCAACTTCTCAAATTCTCTTCTTAATTCTTCTAAAGAAGTTAACATATTTAATCTTTCTTTTTGACTCAACGCATCCGCTACGATGTTCGCTTTTCCTAGATGATAGTTGATAGTAACATCATAGTCCTTGATCGACTCTTGCCATCATCGTTGTCTCATGTTAAGTTTTTTCTGCATAAAGATATACTTTAGACTTTTATGATCCGTGTAGATTTCATATTTCTTTCCGTAAAGATAATGTCTCCAAAGTTTCAGTGCGAACACGATTGATGCCAGTTCCAAATCATGCATAGGATATTTCTGTTCTTGAGGTTTCAGTTGTCTATAAGCATATGTGATTATATTACCGTGCTGTATCAATACACATCCTAGACCGTGATATGAAGCGTCGCTGTAAAATACGAAATCCCCTTAATCATCTGGTAGCACAAGTACCGGTGCGGTCACCAATCGGTTCTTCAATTCCTGAAAACTTTCTTCACACTTTTCATTCCATACGAACTTTTCATTCTTTCGAGTTAACTTGGTTAGTGGCGTAGGTATTTTCGTAAAATCCTTGACAAATCTCCTATAGTATCCTTCCAATCCCAAGAAACTTCTGAAATATGTCGGTGTCTTTGGTCTTTCCCAATTTTATATAACTTCAATCTTTGATGGATCAACTTTAATTCCTTCCATACTGATGATATGGCCCATAAATTGTACATCTTTTAACCAAAATTCACATTTCAAAAATCACACATAAAGTTGTTCCTTCCTTAAGATTCCCAAAGTAATCCTCAAATGTTCGGCATGTTCTTCTTCAGTCTTCGAGTAATTAAGATGTCATCAATGTATATAATCATAAATTTATCCAAGAACCTCTTGAATACCCGATTCATTAAATCCATGAACGCTACTGGTGCATTAGTCAAACCAAATGCCATTAAGAGAAATTCATAATATCCATATCTGGTACGAAAAGAAGTCTTAGGAATATCTTCAGCCTTGATCTTCAATTGATGGTATCCCGATCTTAAGTCTATCTTGGAAAACCATATGGCTCCTTTCGGTTGATCAAAAAAATCATCGATTCGTGGTAAAGGATACTTATTCTTGATAGTCAGCTTCTTCAATTCATGATAATCGATACATAGTCGCATGCTGCCATCTTTCTTCTTCACAAACAATACCGCTGCACCCCATTGGGATATAATAGGTCTTATAATTCCTCTGTCCAAAAGATCTGGTAATTGCGTTAACAATTCTTTCATTTCAACTGGTGGCATCCGATATGGAGTTTTCGAAACTGGTTCGGGTATCTGTTGCTAAATCAATAGTAAACTCAATTTCTCGATCCAGCGGTAATCCTGGAAGTTCATCTGGAAAAATGTCAGGAAATTCACATATAACTGGAATGTCTTCTATCTTTGGACTTTCTTTTTCAGTATCCAATACAAAGTCTATATACACTTTACATCCGTGTCGTAGCAATCGTTTAGTCTGCATCATTGTCAGGAATTTCTTTCGCTGTTTCTCGCCCTTAAACATTACCGCCGCATTTTTCGCAGTTCACAATTTCACTTTTTATTCGCACAATTGATCTGAGCACTATGACAAGCTAACCAATCCATTCCTAAAATAACATCAAACTCTCCTAACCTGAAAGGTATCAAGTCAACTGAGAAATAATGTCCGCCTATATCGATATCGCATCCGGGACATACTCGATCTACAAGAACTTTATCGTCATTCACTAATTTTATAATTAACGTCTCGCCCAACCGTCAAATTTCACAACTTATCTTATGAATAAATTCTTCAGAAATAAAAGATCTCATAGTTCCAGAATCAATCAATACTTTTGCATCTACTGTATTCACAGAAAGCGTAACTGCAATCACACTTGGACTCTGCACAACTTCTTTCAGTATCATATTAAAAGTTCTTGCCCTAGGCTTATTATGATGTGGTGGAGGAGGTAATACTAACACCTTCGGAATACTAGCTGTCATAGATGGTCCTCTGAAGTCCCTAGCAACATGTCCTTTCTTCTCACACTGGAAACAAGTAACCTCTGTTCTTCCTGCTGGACATTTGTTGGAGTAGTACCCTTTCTGTTTGCATCTGAAGCATGTCACATTTTCCTTAATACAGACGCCCGTCTGTTTCTGACCACATGTCTTGCAGTACGACAGTGGGGGTCTGATTATTCCCTGCTGGTTGGGAGCTTAGAAATGATTACCTGCTCTTTGGTTGCCTTGTCATATTCTTTTAAAATTCATATTTGTTCGGGCTTGGAATCCCGGTTTCCTGTTAAAACGGTTCTGAAACTTCCTTGTCTCTTTTCCCTTTGGGACATCTCACTTTCCCCTTCAATGATCATGGCTTTCTAAACCACGGTAGTGTAAGTCATCAATTCAAATACGGTCACTCTACAATGAATCCATGGCTTCAATCCCTGTTGGAATCTCTTAGCCCGTCTCTCTTCAGTATCAACCTGTTCCAGAACAAACCTGGCCAATTCAGTAAACTTGGCTTCGTATTCTGTGACGGACATATTCCCTTGCTTCAGTTCCAAGAACTTAATTTCCATCTGGTTCTTCATGTAGCGAGGAAAATACTTCTCCAGAAACAATTCCATAAACCTATCCCAAGTCAAAATGTCCTCACCCTCTAAAGCTTTCTTAGTTTCCCACCAATAATTTGCCTCTCCTTTTAGGAAATAACTAACAAAATTAGTCTTCTGATCCCCTTCAACTTTCACGAGCGCAAACGCTTTCTCTATTTCTTTTAACCAAGCTCTCGCTTTAGTAGGATCTGTTGTACCCTCAAACTCTGGAGGCTTAACTGACTGAAACTGCTTAAAGGTAACAACATGCACAACTGGTACAATGGGCCCAGTAACAGTCCTATCGGAAGATGCTGACGATGCCATCTGATAACACAACAGGGAAAGAGAAAGGGTCACTTGGCAATCCTACAACTTATAATTTCCTAATATAAGACTATTTAAACCCTATTACTCATATTCGTACCTTATATGATCTTCCTATCTTATCTTAATCCTAATGTTCTTATTTTCAGGGACCTAAATCTATAGCTCAGATGTCAAACCTATAACGCCCTCCAAACCTGGGGTATAGGTCTGGGGGTTACTAGCTAATTACCAAACCTGTACAACCTGTATAATAATTAAACATATATATATATATATCTAACCCCTTTAAATACTAATCGGGATCTTTTTATGTTAAAGTACAAAAACAAGAACCACAATTTAACTATATTACAAACCAAATTTATAATCTCACAAACTTTCTTTATTACAAATTATTGTCTAACAAGTTTAAAATTAAATTCATCTTAATCAAACACACACATTATCTATCTACACTACATTTGCTCAGGTAACTCAAATATTTCCTCCTGAATTGGGATCAGCACTCTTGGTATGAGAAAGTCCCGCGGCTTGACTCATTTCTTTACCACGCGAGTCCTGATAGGTTTTCATTTTCCTTATTAAATGAAAACAATAAGGTGAATAACAACAAAAAGGGGTGAGCCATAAGTTGCTCAACAAGTCCACAATATAACAATAGTTTTATAATAAATTAAATGAACCGGTAACTTGCTTACATCTGCAAATATATAACCTCGCAAAACAGAACAAATGCCATTATCGGCCAGTATCAATAAACTAAACTGGACACAAGTTCACACCTATATCCTGCTGATCAGCCAGGATACTTTGCAGATCAATACCTCAATGTATAGATCCATTCGGGTACCCATGCTCTACGGCCCCACAAAAGGATCCGGTTAATTCTCGGTCCTTAGGATCAAGTATAAACCTGACCCTAATCGTCATCATCCAGTTCACCAATGAGCAACCGGAATAATCGGTATGCTTTAATGTATCCCAACATCGGAATATATCAGGATATATGTATATTTATATATATACTATTGGAATATGAATAGAGGACTCAACAGATTAGGAGAAATCAGGAATCGAAATGAAATATGAACTAAGTCATGATAATTGTGTGTTAGTGATTGTGAAAAAGGATTATCAGTGCGTAATTGAGATAAGAATTTGAAAGTACTTCACTATTCTGAAATTAGAATAGGGGAAAACTTGCTTTTCGCACAATCTACCATAAGTACTTCACCGTCCTCTATCACTGGCTTGATTCGCCTCGTTGGCTTCGTCTCTATCAGAGAAATAGGTGTATTTAGTCATCTTGTATCTCAATTGCGTCTTAAACTGACTTCACATAGCCCTTATCGTCTACCCATACGCGTATTATTAGCTTGTATAGTGATTATAAATAATTAGGACTCGATTGACCACATAATTCACATAACACTTAAGTCACATAGTCATTTGAGGTTTAAAATAGTTTTTAGAATCGAAATCGACTAGCTATTCGCTTCACTGAACAATATTTGACTCGTTTCTTATTTTTCAAGATTTATTAGACTCGTCTCTATACGTACTAAGGCTTATAAGTAAATAAATATCAAAATTTGGCTCGCTTCTAAAAAAATTAGTATTTAAAACTATTTTTAATGAAAATAAATCAGTTTTCTGAGTCGAAGGGCTTTCGTTTCGTTCCAATTGGATAAACGGTTCAATTATCGCTCAATAATTACAGATAAATTAATTTATTATTCAATATAAATAATTATTCCTAATTATTGAACCATAAAAATATTTTTAAATAATTATTTCGAAAAAATCAGAATTAAAAATGATTTTTCCATAATTTTTGTAATTAAAATGAATTTATTATGATTTATTGAAAATTATTTGATTAATTATCAAAATAATTAATCATTTTTAAATAATTAATAAATAATTAATAATTAAAGAAATAAATAATTCTGATTTTTAGAAAATATTTCAGAATTATTTATAATATAAATCAATTAATTAAATATTTAATAAATCAATTTATAAAATAAATAAAAACTGATTTTATAATTAATAAAAAATATAAATATAAATAATTTTACAAAAACATTTGTCGGAACTGGAATTTCTGACAAATCAGATCAAAAACGGGTCAATACACGGGTCAAACGGGTCAAAATCCGGGTCGTGAAGAACATACCGGATTTTGCCCAGAATCCGGCCACCGGAGTAGATTCTGGCAGGCTAGATTCAGGCCAAAAATAATACCGTTTGGTGTGTTTTTCACAGGGTTTTAATTTTAATAACCTACAGCAACCTATCTCCGGCCAAAACGAACAGCAAACATCCCGTAATCTCTTTCTCTGGAGAAATCGATCAAAACTCCGACCAAATGTCAATCTAACGATTCTGTACATGAAACTTCACGTTCTATAGTTCAAATCAAAACTTATGAACTCTACAATCAAACCCCTAACATCTCAGGAACCAAATATTCATCAAACTCAAAAACGTATAATTCAAACATTGACATAAACCATAATAATCGAATACACTTATTCAAGAATCGTGTGTTCAATTAACTACCATGAATTGATCATAAATCATCATATAAAGCTATACCAATCATCAAATTATCCTAATAACCCTAGAATCAAAAAGACCCAAATCGAACATAAACCCTAGAAATCGAAAATAAAAAATAATGAATTAAAACATGAAATTGATAGCATAAATAGAAAGAACATATCAAAACCTTTGATTTGAGTACTCGAATCACTCAATTTGGTGTAGATATCAGATCGAATCAAAGTTTGTTTGTGCAACCCGAATATCTGACCAGAATTTTAGAGAATTTTGATAATTTTTCTGATTTTTAATTATTAATAATAAATAATTAAATAAAAATTAGGCTATTTATAGTAGGTAAAATAATACTCCTAATTATAATTAAGGCCCTAATTATACATCTAATAAAATTAATTGGCCCCTAACTTTATAATTTTTGAGTGTTAATTATTAAATTTTAAATATTTAATATATACAATATATATGCCAAAAATTCCCAAAAATTGTGAATAATTCAAAAATACAAAGAAATGGTATAAATGAAAGTCCTATAATTTTATAAAAATAAAAATGTGATTTTTGTGGGGTTTTTAACACCCAATGGGGCCCATAAAAGTCATTTTTCGTGAAATAAGATAATTTATAAAATATCTAGATGTTCAGAATAACATGATGGTCCAGGTCGTTTTAGGGAAAATAAGGCCAATTATTTTATTTGAAATATCAAGTATTAAAACATAGTTCGGGTCACATAACTTTTAATACGAAAACTTTTAATACAAAATAAAATATCTGAAAAATACCCGGAAAATACCCTGACAATACAGAATACACATAGCATATAGCAATTAGGGTTTCATACTTAATTACACATAAATGACATAATAAAACGCACAATTTATCTTTATTACGATATGATACAAGCGTAATTTCCCCGTCGTTATAGCTTTTCTAACCTTTTCCTAATATTTTATATTCCTTTAATGATCCTCTCTTAAAATCCTTGAATTTAAATCCTTCTAATCATGTTACCTTGTACTCAATTCTTTCGGTATCTGGTGAATTTCCAGGAAAAATCAAAGTGTCTGAATTCGAATTCTGTGAAACTTTATAGACACTCATTTACTTTATGGAATACTAATACGATCTCAGAATTTCCATAACAGTACTCCTATATAGTGTGGTCTGATAATTTTTCTTAATCAGCACAATTAGCAAAAAGTTACTATTCATCAGGGTTTCAAAAATTTCCAAAAATTGGTGTGATTACAGTCTCCCCTCCTTAAAAGGATTCCGTCCCAGAATCAGATAGAAAATAGTTAGGGATGCTTTTCTAGCATTGGGCTTTCTAACTCTCAAGTCAATTTTTCCCACATTATGGTTTTACAACAAAACTCTGACTAGTTTGATAACCCTATTCCAAAGCACTTGATCCTTTCAATGCATAACCCTTACTGGTTGCTCCATATAGGTCAAGTCTGGTTGCATGTCCATGCGCTCATATTCTCCTATATGTTTGATATTCGGATAATGCTTCCTTAATATTGATATGTGGAACATGTTATGAACTTGTTGCAGGTTCGGGGACAGGGCTAGTTCATTTGATGACTTCCCAATATGTCTTAATATAACCAAGGGTCCAACAATTTGTCGACTTAGCTTTCCTTTCTTTCCGAACCTCGTCAATCCTTTCCAAGGCTTTCCAAGGGGATACCTTTAACAACACTAGGTCCCCTATTTCATACTCTTTGTCTTTTCGAGTCAAATCATCATACTTTTTTTGTCCATCTCGGGGTTTCTACCATCCATCCTCTGATTAGATCCACTATATCTTTGGTCCTTTGGACCACTTCCGGTCCGAGCATCTTGCGCTCTCCAACTTCATTCTGATACAAGGGAGATCGGCATTGTCTTCCCTAAAGGGCCTCAAAAGGTGTCATCCTGATACTGACATAAAACCTATTTTTGTAAGAAAACTCGATACGTGCTAAGTGATCATTCCAAATTATTTCAAGTCTATTGCGCAGACTCTTATCATAGCTTCTAGCGCTATAGCGTTTGCTTCTCAATACCCACTCTTTTCCAGTCTGTAAGCATTACTATCTTCCATTCATAATACCATTATGGTTATACTGTTACTCGCTAGTGTTCTATAACATTCTAATAATTTCTTCGACCTTAGTACGACGAACAAGTTTCGATTTCGGAGACAAACGCACTTACAATACTCCTTTTCTAGTTGCTTCTATCTTTGGAAGCTTGATCAATCATATAGAAGTAAAATAATTTATTGAGAGATCACTATGATGATGATCACTTGTTACATCACATAGTTAGTACAGAAGATGGCCAGCCTTTAGTACTTGACAAGCATTTAAACAACATATGGTATCCTACTAGGCTTCTATCACACAGATAGATAGTCATTCGGGTATACCTCCCCTTCTGAAAGGGTTGTTCTTCTCAGTTTACACAAAATGAAAAGGAGAGAAAAGAACAATATTAAGAAAAAATATGGTCACAAAATGTCTGTTTTTGAATCTAACTCTGAACTATAGAGGTTTATCATAGGAGAATGAAACATATATGCATATATATAAACATCAAGTATTATCGCATCGCAATTCACGTGCCTGAATATTTACAATTCCTTCCATCATTCTATGGACCCATGCACTTGCTCGAGCTTATAAGTAATCACCTTTGAAACTCCCTCGACATTGAAAATTGAATATGGGATTTCATTCTAGACATCGTCGTTACTAGAATTATACGCTTGTCCCACAACCTTCCTCGTTATAATAATATGACTCTTTGTCGATAAGAAGGAATACATATTCAATAGGCAGATAATCGAATAGTTAGTCTATCAATGATAACTTATACACCACCACGACCCGATTAGTGGTACTCAATCTTAACATCCATTACAATACAACTCTCACGGTTGTTATCGTCTCATTATTAAAAGAATCGTTGTTGCATTGCTATAGTCCACCGCGGACCTACGGTAGTCATTCGTTTTCCTTGAAATCTTAATATCTAACCATACGGAGTCCATAATTGTCATATCGAATTCTTCTAAGGAGGGAACATGATCACCATTCATGATTCATGAAGAACACTCTTGAACTTGACGTACATTTGACATAAAGCAAATAAAATTGTAGAAGAATTTCAATCAAAGCAACGATAGCAGGTTAACACCAT
Source organism: Apium graveolens (assembly GCF_009905375.1). NCBI lineage: Eukaryota > Viridiplantae > Streptophyta > Magnoliopsida > Apiales > Apiaceae > Apium > Apium graveolens. Next base: position 151,034,686 of record NC_133654.1, on the reverse strand, counting down.
TATTAACCATATATCTTTATTAGGAGATATGAAGCTCAAATGTTCATCTAGTCCTTTCGTAACATGGTCCTCGCTTATCCCAAGATAGGACCTTCCAAGATAGATAGCCCGCTAATGGCGAAACATGAATTAAATCTTTACCAAACTACTATTACGGTTAAGTATCGCACAATCATCAGAAGGAATGTTAATCTTTCACACCATAATACAACTTTCACGGCTTTAACCATCATTACTGTATTCCTCTGGCATTAGCGCCTATAATTGCTCTCTTACACTTAGAGTGTTGGCCACCTCATTGGCCTTTCCTGATAGTAATAGTTCCTTACAATCAATGTCTTTTGAACGATCTTCAACTAAATTTTCTACCTCATTTCCAATCACTGCTTGTGTGAAAATGCTCGACCTTAAGATTTGGTGAGGAAAAAAATCACCATTTTTCCATAAGTTATTGACTCGGTCTTTAGATGTGAACATTATCACAACTGACTCTTGATCATACTTAGGACGTCTCTTATCTTGGGTCCTTCTTGTTTTCACCTATCTCGATCCTCATTGGGTCGATCTATACTTTCTTATGGTTCAACACGTTCCCTACCTGGCATTATTATAATTACGTCATATTTCCTTTATCAAAATTTCTATTCTTGAGAACTTTAAATATTACCTTTCTCCTTGTAAAACCTCTAAGGTTATCCTTAAATCCTTCATCATGTACACCCTAGGTACATGGCATATCAAGGTACCATTAATTAATACTAGAACTATTATCTATATAGTTCTGAAAACTTTCTCCATTGATCTTTAAAGGTTGTTATTGCCTTAGTCCTTCATTCCGTACTACCCAAACTCATAATGTCCCTACTAAGGGTGAAATGCCAACCTTTATGCATTCCCCCATGGTTCATCTCAAGTTATCGAGGTTCTATCCTTAATTCCACCTTTAAAAAGGTACTTGCATCCTTCCATGGATAAATCAAGTCATATATAACGACTCGTATATCTTTGTACTATTTAAATGTGTAATTATTGATTAATAATCAAATAAAATATGTATATTAGTTTTTGACTGCTATGTGTTATTTTATTATTATCTATGTGGATTTATGGTGTACCAGGTTGTTCGCGTAATTAATTATTGAGTTGTACTGAATTATTTTCACTTTTTAAAATAGATTTAATGTAAATTGATTTGCATAAATATTTAAAATGACTCTAAAAATTGTTTTTATGGTTTTATAATTATAACAATTATTTTTTGGATTTTATAAAATTTAGAAATCAATATTTCATCAATTACTTAGCCCTGTACGATTTTCTGATTGTATTTATTTGAAAAATCCGTATTTAATTCCAGAATTTTTCAAAAATTACGAAACTCATATTTATTTAAGTTTGGAATAATTGGAGAATTTTAAAATTATTTTGGGATATTTGTAACATTTTAAGACTATTTTGAGAATAATTCGATTAATACTCATTCGCAAGTTGTAACGTTATTAGATTATAGACAGTACAGAATTGGGCTTCCAGTCGGTAAAAAGGACATTTGGCAGTGTTCTATTATACTGTAAACACGTGTCAACTGTTTAGTTTATTAAAAAAAGGGGGGGCAGAAACACAGGGAGCTTTCTTTTGTTCTTTATCTTCCTCGCCTGAATTCTTTCGGCGACATATCTCCAGTCAATTCCTTTTCTGAATTCTCTCTATCTCCTCTCTCCTCTCTTCTCTCTTTTTAATTCTTCTTCCCCCACCCCCCCTTTTTGTTCTCGTTTTTCTATTCCCTTTTTCCGGCTTCATCGCCGTTGTCTGTGGTTCTCCGGTAAGCTTGGTCGCCGGTTGTTTTGGTCATGTGTGGCTTCGTTTGCTTACAGATATATATATATATATATATATATGTATGTATTCATATGTTTATAATTTATGGTAGTCTGTGATTACTTCTTTTGGTTTCCGTCGGTTTTTTCGGCGAGGCGGCCTTTTGTTCGCGATGTATGCGTGTTGGCTAATCATGTTTGTTCAATCGATCCTGATGTTAATTTCTTTTAATTAATTCAGAAGTATTTTATTGAATATTTAATAAAATAAATTGTGATGTGTACGGGAAATTATTATTTATCGGTAGAATACGCGTTGGAAACTCGAATTAATCGGGTACCCGTAGATTTTACCGCCGTCCGCGATAAATTTCGACGAGCGGACGGTGGATGATGATGATGTATATCTAAGTCCTAATATTTTAAAATAAAAAAATAAATATAAATATGCGAATGATAACAATTAATTAGTTTAAATTGGTGGTTGGGATTTGTGAAGTGGATTTCGGTTGTGATATTGGTTGAATTAATTGTTGGGTTCTTTGTTCTTGATTTGATGTCGAATTGCTTCGACGGGTAGTCCGATAAACAAAGGAGATGCTACCCGATTTCCGGGAAATTGAACTACGAAAATACGGGAGCGTATCCGATGATTATCGATCGGGAAATTGAACTACGAAAATACGGGAGCGTATCCGATGATTATCGAGACATCGAGTGACTATATAAATACATATGTGTTTTATATGAAACTTGACTGTACGATGTGATAAAATATTTTGCCAAAATCAACAACCCTAATTTCGAAAAATGGCGAGTATATATAATTTCTAAAAATGAACACCGAACCGATTTTTCGATAATGTCAACCCTAACTGTTAGGTGTGTTATTATAATATATAATTACGAGTCGGGACTTGATTTCGATTGGGTAAATGGTTAGCGAGGATATGTCAAGCATACTTAGATGTCTAATATAAATTGTTTCGGCCCTGTAGGCTCTAGTCGGGAAACTGAAAGTTGACGTTGGACTAAGGATAACCTAGTGGACAGTCGACGAGCTCAGTAGGGTTTTAACTGAAGAACCTGAGTGTTGAAGTCGAATCCAAGGTGATCTAGTGATTAGAAGATAAAGCCCGAGCGTTCGAGTCAGCTCAGAGTCGATCAGTAATAGTTGTAAAGACCTGCAAGGCAAGTACTCCTGACCATTCTTTTATGGTTCAGTATATATGAATAACTGTTGTTTTATTCTCATAATGGAACATAAATGTTTTAAGTTACGTATCCTCTGTATTTGTACACGTTGTTAAAAATATGTTTTGGGGAAAAGTAACTTCTGAAAGCACCTATCTCTAAACGTGATTTAAATGGAAAGAAGTTTTGAATAGTATATTGTGATAGAATGATTTTAAAAAGAGATAGGTGATAGTGATTTTGGAAACTGGATAAAGAGAAAGTTTTGATCCACCTATGCCGTGAAATGTTTTGATCCACCTATGTCGTGGAATGTTTTGATCCACCTATATCGTGGAATGTTTTGATCCTCCTATGTCGTGGAATATTTTGATCCACCTATGTCGTGGAATTTTGGAAAGAGGCAAAAAGGGAATTCACTTGATCTATTGGAATTGAGTAGGTGTAAGTGGCTAATTCGGTTGGGCGCTCTGTTTAACAGATTAGTCCAGCGTTGGGGGAAAGACCTAGCTAGTCTTTTCCCAAGTTCCGGAACATATTCTTTCTTTTCTGGACGGCCGTTAGTCGCTGTCCATTGAAGGTAGACTGATCATCTATCTTCACCCGTTGAACGCCCAATAGATTTGATTGATTCAGTTTTGAAATTATTCAACAAATCAACTTGTTGGAGGCAAATGATTTGAAAATGAAATAGCATGCTAAGATTTAACTCTGGTATTTATACACAACACATGACTGATATTGTTATTTTTCAGAGCATGCTAGTTTTGAATATCAGTTTATGAATGTTTACCATGTTTTGCAAACGAGCTATAAATTTCTGTTCCTATCACTATTTTGTCATAAATTGCTTTACTTGTTATTCATATAGTGGTACTGCTGAGCAATTGATTGCTCACCCTTGCAGAATGTTTTATATAAATATTGCAGATGTTTAGGAGACCTTTCCGTGCAGTCAGGACAGCGTTCCAGTTTCTTCCGTGTCAGGCTCCTCAGAGGTAGTTGTGTTGGACCAAAGATGGTCTATTGAGTTGCTGTATTAAGTTAGTTGCGTCAGGATGGTTTATTATAAGTCGGTTTTGTAATAGTTGTACCCTAAATCATATTTAAACCTGGAAAAAGGTCTTGGTAAAGGGGTCGTGGTTATGTGTAATTAATGATTTGTATTATATCATGTTTATTATTATTGTTGTGGGTGACGTCAACTCCTGACCCCGGAGTTGAGGTCGTCACAACATATCCCTGATAAGGTTATCTTATTCAGTCATTCCCACCTCGATAGTCTATACCTAATTTCACAATAACATCTTTATTCAAACTGAGGTCAATCCAAATGGCCTCTAAAAGATAACAACGGTTATCCGCTTTTCTTGCCTGATTTGGTAATGATAACAGGGATGTTCTGGAAGATATTGGTCGTGTTCAATGTGAACTTCTTACTAAATCCTCATTTACCTTTGTTGTTTATCTCAACAATCATCTCAATGTTGGGATATCTTCTATAATTGGTGTCTCTCTTTTGGGTATCAAGTCACATGTGTTACATACACTTCACAATTTTGAAGGTTACTTCCTTCATCCAATTTCTTAATTTCTTGCTTTCCTATCTCCTCAGTCCATCTATTTTCCCTTATTAATCCATCGATCTATCTCGTAGTTTCATTGAATACTCCCAACTTAAAGGTGATTAATTATATGTACCGTTTACACCTTCAAACCTTGACTTTATCTCATGATCAGTCACCATCACGCTGATGATGAAACACTTCTCTATACTTATTGCAAGGGTTTCTTAGGGTTTCACATACCTAACTCCATTATCTCTTCTCAACTTTATTTCCTTTATATCCCTTTATATTCCTTCCCCTTTCAATTTTTTTTTCATTTTTATTACAACCATTTCATGAACCAACATAACATAAGCAGTGATTTCAAATATCCCGTCATCATGGATTCGTGTCCTTCAGACGAACCTTGACGACTTTCACAACCTAGATTCATGATTCATCATACTTGTCCGCCTCTGGTCTAGTTTTAAAACTTATACACTATCTCTCTATCTTCCTTAGCCTTCCACCAACGGGTGGCTTCTCTCTTAGGAACTTAAGTGACAAAAATAGTCTTTTACGCTTCATCAATCATTTAGAATCTCAAATAATTCCTACATTTCGTTTAGCCAGGCTCCTACCGCGACTGGGTTAGCTTGTTCCTTGGAATTCTGAGAGCTTAACAACTTAAAGGTCCTGAAAGAATTTCCCACCGCATTGTTTCATCGGGGTAGTGGTTGGGGATAAAAGTATAAGTTTTTTTTAGGTATGTCGATGAATTTCCCCATAGGAGTACCGTCCTGGTTCTCTCTATCTTGCTCGACTTTTGTTTTCTCAGTATAAAATGTTTCATCCTTCACCCATAATCAGGGTTATCTTATACGTTAAAATCCTTATTTTCCACTTCATTATGTTATGGGTTCCTTTTATCTTGATGGCGACCTCCCTGATTATCACATTCAGGGTTTGCCCTAAATCTTATTTCTCGAAATATGGCTTTCATCTAACATTTCGTCTTTAAGCTCTTGAACATCGAAACCCAATTTTTGTCGAAATACCTCATTCTTCCCTTATCATCTTTCTCGGTATTAACCTCTTCTCCTGTCATTAGCTCTCTGCCTTCATTCATCACTTTTTCTTGGCACAATCTAATCTTTTCCAATAATTCGGGTTATATTGCGATCTCAAACAGCTTTTCAGTACCGGCTCCGTTACCTTCACTTTTATTTCCATTTTCTCAAAATCTATTTCAACTCTTCTGAAGACATTATCATCTTGAGTCTCTTCTTTCTACTAACGGTGTCAGCCACAACATTGGCGTTCCTCGGATGATAAAGAATCTCATAATTATAATCCTTGATTAGCTCTAACCACCTCCTCTGGCGCATGTTGAGCTCTTTCTGCATGAAAATGTACTAGACCTCTTATGGTTTGTGTAAATGTCACACTTCTCTCGATACAAGTAGTGCCTCCAATCTTTAAGGGCAAAACTGTTACCGCGAGCCCAAGATCATGGGTGGGATATCGAATTTCACATTCCCTTAATTATATTAACGCGTACACGATTACCTTATTATGCTGTATAAGCACGCACCCTAATTCCATGTGCGAAGCATGACTACAAATTACAAAATCTCCTTTTCCATCCGGCAACACCAACATAGGGGCCGTCACCAATCTTTGCTTCAGTTCTTGAAAGTTGTTCTCATATTTCTCTGTCCATTCAAACTTCTCAGACTTACGAGTAAGCCACGTTAAAGGAGCTGCGATCTTTGCAATCTTGAACGAACCTACGGTAGTAACCGACCAATCCTATATCTGGTAGTCGCCCTAACTACGGTCATCAATTCCTCAGCGGTCCTTTCTTCATTCTTGTTAGGATCCTCCACATAATCCTCTTCAGCAACAATCCCTTCTGGGATAACATCCTCAACTGCTACATCCTTAATATGAACATCATCTGGTCCCTCGTTAAGGTGCTCTATTGGATCCACAATTTGATCCCTAATATGTAGTAAAACATCATCGTGTTATTGCTCTTGAACTTTAGGGTTCAGAGCCCTGCTACCTTATACGATAATGATCTATGTTACTACCATGATATTTCTAAGGGTTCCCGTAAGGGTTTTAACTGTCAGTACTACGTTAGGTATTCCGACTATGAACTTGGAAAGAGTTCTTATTATCTTAGTGAACTTATTATTTTAAAGTCGCATCATCTCTGAGGTTTATAATGCTTAGCTTTGATACCAGTTCTGTAACACCCCCAAAATCTGGGGTCGGGGATCCGGGTTGTCACGAGTTCCATTTCCCTTAATAACACAATCTTTATAAACAACTAACTACTGCGTACTGTGACCCCACAATATACACACACACACCACAAGTTATAATTTCAGAGATGAAAACCAAAAATTACACAATTCATTATATTCCATAATTATAAGTCATTACACCTCAAAAGGGTTTCTAAATAAATTTACATATTCGTTGCCATTATTACAATTCATAAATATACACAAGTCTGGTACATCAAAAGTTGAAAGCCTAGCCTATTGATAGTTCCTACCTCAGCTACAGTGGCATCAACTCCTACAAGAAACTACAGAACATTTCCTATCCGCTCACAAATTGGGAGCTTGGTCCTGTTCATCTTGTCCAGCTGTTGTTGTGTGATGAAAGAATAAAGCAAGGGTGAGCAACAAGCCCACCAAAATAACATGTATAATAATTAACAATATATGATCATTCTCATAGTACTCATGAAAGTCTTGGTCAAGAAGAAATGAACCAAGTTTGATATCTTAACGCGACCAAGTCGCAAAATATTCAGTATATATACACGGAGTTCCAGTTTATAACAGTATAAAAATATCGTTGCAAGGTGTATCTAACCTTGTCTCAACATTTTTCTGAAAATCTTTGTCATGCATAAGATAATCATTAACTAGATATAAGTTGAAAAGATGAAGTCACAAGATACTCCTAGATACTTATATCTTTTACGAATACTACTTGAACTACAACCGTTCAAGGTATAATAAGTGTCAAAAGTTCATCGCATAGATGAGACTACAAGATAAGACTTGAATAGAATCAATCTTTGAAATATCATTTGAAAGATATGAAGTTACGAGATACTTCATAAAGTCTTGATATATATATACACCTATATATATATATATATCTCATACACTTCTTGAAAACCTCTATCATGAAAAGTATAAACCGAGTTTTAATATCCAATGAATTTGGAAAGAAGAAAACCTTGGCATAAACCTGATATCTTGCTGATCAGGAAAAGATACCAATTAAGTAACCTTTTCTACTAGTAGATGGATGAATTCTCCACTGGTCATCACCCTGACCGCATTAGGACCTTATGCAGGACTGCCACTCAACCACTTACGCTTTGATGGACTGCCACTCAGCTACTTACACCTTTATGGACTCCCACTGAGCCCATGTCGCTTATGCCAACTCATTTCGATTGGGCTTACTTCCCGAATGTTGGTCAAGTAATCAAACTCTTTTATCAAATTAGCAACTTCGTTGCGCCAAAAATACACCACGGAGCCGGATCCCTTAGGTTTTGAGCGATTATTTAAATCCCCTTCGAAAGGAAGATCTTAAATTTGAAAATGAGTTTTGGGATCCGCTCTAACTTTTAAAACATTTTAAAGACTCGAAAACCTTTTTTAAGAATGTTTGGAGTAATAATGATTTAATAAAATAAATCAGTCCCGATATGTTAGAAAATATCTGAATATTATTATTTAAATAATATTCCCATAAAGGATAATCTTTATAAAAATAAATGAAGTAGAAGTTTTAAAACTCAACTTGAAACGAATAATAAATAACAAAACGTTTACTTATACGAAAGTAAGATCTTTATTTGAATAATCAAAAATAAGTTTCATTATTATTCAAAACTATCAAATATATCTTATTCCATTAATAGTTATAGAAAATTATATAAAATATACTCGGGAACCTCGCCTACCAGTTTTAGGAAAATGATCAACTTTGGGTCCCCTATACTAAGGGTATACGCAAATAATGCCTATCTCTAGCATATGTATTATGCAGTTTATAACAATTGAATCGATAATTAAATATCAAGATTATGAAACAGGCATGCATATATATATCATATCAACATGCTCCAATATATCGCAAGACTTTCTAATAACAACCATGCACTTATCTCAAGATAATGCATCAATATATTTACATCACAACAACAGTATAACGGGTAGAAAACTTGCCTTAGTGCTTCGAGGTAGACTTAATCTTAGAGTGGATCCGGTAACCAACAACATTAGCCGGAATTAAACCACGGTCGCTTAAGAAACTAGACTTTATCCACTTATACCCTAATGTTTGCTTTTGCGCTTAACGATTTACATAAGTCGCTCGAGTACCCTCGGCTCCACCATTTTTATAAAATTAACCGTTAAATGTTTTAAGGCGACTCTTTCGCGAGTACTTTATCCACTACCTAATCCACCTTACACAATTGTTTTATATTCGAATTAGTCTTCTAAGGCCTTAAACAAGATCATAAAGTAAAGCGAGGGGAAAAGGTTCTTTCGCGAAACGCCGTTACTTAAAATGGTCGTTTCTCCTAAACCGCACATCCGATCTAAGCGAACCACATACCAAAATGAAGCTTACGACATGATATAGCTAAAAATGGAAAATTTACAGATTGGTCAGTGAGTTCTCTGTTCCAAGATTCATGCACAAAAAGTCTAAGAAAAACGGGCATTACGACGGCTATGTTCACGAGATTCCCAAATTAATTACCACTCTAAATCCTCATCAATTTACCCACAACCACCAACACAACAATATTCAACCATAATACTATAAAATCAGTCCCCAACTTCAAGTTTTACCAATTTATCCAACCAATCAAAGACCCAATATTCAAAACCAATACAAATCCACCAAAACTACTTATAATCAAAGATCAAGCCTTAATACTAACAATGCTTCAATAAAACTTAATAGAATCATAAAATTAAAGCTAGGGTTTGAAGTTTATACCTTCCTTAGATCCTTAAACCACTAACAAGAGATTTTAATCCTTAAGAGAGCCTTGATATGTGTTTATCATGTTCAAACTTGCAAAGGATTTCAAGAAATGAGTTAGAGCTTTTGGAGTTACAATTAGTCCGATTGAAAGAACTGTAAAAATTAGGGTCTTACCATGCTTATTTTGAAATTACTTATGAACAAGAGTTGTAGGTCATCTCAATACCTTTCCATCTAGCTATAGAACACAATATTTGAGTGAGAATTGAAGGAGATATAGCAGTTTGAAGTTCTTGTGTATGGTTTTGCCCGATAGCAAGCTTTAAAAATAGGGTGCTTCTTTAATTTGCCTTGGTTAATTGGTGTGATGTTTTATTTTTTTAGTTAATCTAACCTTGATTTAATTAACCAAGGTTATAATACATGGCTATAAATCATCCTTGGCTAAATATCTTTTAAACCATGCTTATGTCATCAAACACATGTCATCTTGCCTCCACTTGTCCACACCTTGTGGTTTGATGATATCATAATCCCTGCCTTCTTGTACAAGCTTGTCTTTTGGTCGCTTATTTTTTTTACGGTTCGCTTATCTCTCATTCTCATTAATTGTTTGAGGGATCATATTTGGGACCTCATTTGTAATAACCCCAATTTTTGGGAAATTTTTGAAACCCTTATGAATAGTGTTTTTGCTGAATGAGAAAACTTTTCATGCCACACTATGTAGGGGTTCTGATATGGATATTCTGAGATTTTATTAGTACTTTATATGGGATATAAGTGTATGTAAAGATCGTCAAAATCCAAATCCGAACACTTTGATTTTTCCCGGAAATCCAATAGATACAGAAAGAATTGAGTATAAGGTAACAGGATAAAAATGATTTAAATTAAAGGATTATAAGAGAGGATCATAAAAGGAATACAATATATTGAGAAAGGTTAAGGGAACCTAAGTAATAAGATCCCGGGTATCATCCCTCAAACGATAAACGAAAACGAAAGTTAAGCGAACCGTATAACAGATCAGCGGTCATTAGGCAAACGATTAGGAAGTTAATCAAGGGGATTAGTGGGGATGATGTCATCCAACCAATAGAAAGAGGACAAGGAGGGGAGGATGACATCATGAGGATGACACAAGCATGACATGGGAAGGAAGGAGGTGTGGTTGAATGAGAACCACACAAATTCAAGGGCAACAAGGTAATTGACTAAATCAAACACAAAAACAAAGCAACCAAGCCAAGTAAAATCATTTTCATCAAAATCAAAAAGAAACCAAGGCATTGTTCTTCATGCTCTCCGCCAAAACAGAACCAGAACACTAAAACTGCTGTATCTCCTTCATTTCTCACTCAAATATTATGTTCTATAGCTCATTGGAAAGGTATTGAGATGACCTACAACTCTTGTTCACAAGTCTCGTCCAAATAATCATGGTAAGACCCTCATTTTTACAGTTCTTTAAATCGGACTTTTAGAAACTTCAAAGCCTAACTTTGTGTTCTTGATTTCTTTGGAAAGATCAAGCTTGTAGGAGGCTCCCTAAGGCTTCCTAGAAACTTAACACCTCCCAAGGAAGGTATAAACTTCAAACCCTAGCCTTTACTTTATTTGTTAGTAATTTTAATGGTTGGTGTTGTGAAATGAGAAGCATGGATTGTGATTATTAGTAGTTTGGTTTGATTTGGAAGTGTTTTGGTAATTGAAGCTTGATTATAGTTCATAGGTCTTGATTGTGGTTGTTTGAGTTGAAAAACTTGGAGATTATGGACTGATGTGGTATGGTTTAGGTGAAGTTTTGTTGTATTGATGGTTATGAGTTGGTTGGTGGTCAATTGGTGTAGTTTAAACATTGGTAATCGCGTAAACATAGTCGTCGTAACGTCCGATTTTCTTTGGACTGTTTTTGTGCATAATATTAGGACCCGAGAACCCCCTGCTAGATTATTACCACTGCCATGTTTAGATAGCTCATGTTACGAGCTTCGTTTTGATATGTAGTTCGTTCGATTCCGATGCACGGTTTAGGAGAAACGACCGTTTCAAGTAACGGCGTTTCGCGAACGAAACTTTTCCCCTCGCCTTACTTTGAAACATAGGTTAAAGACCAAAAAGGGTTAATTAATGTATGAAACATTTATGGTAAGTGTGTTAGGCAGTTGGTAAGACACTCGCGAAGGAATCGCCTTAAAACTCGTAAAGGTTAAATTATTAAAAATGGTGGAGCCGAGGGTACTCGAGTGACTTAAGAGAATCAGTAAGCGCAAAACAAGCGTTAGAGTCTAAGTTAGTTAAAGTATAGATTTACAAGTGACTTTGGTTTAATTCCAACTTACTTGTTGTTTATAGGTTACCAGACTCGTCCCGAGCCAATCGTAACCCCCAGTCGCTCAGGCAAGTATTCTATCAGTTATACTGTTGTTGTGATGTATACATTTGTATATGCATGATCTTGCGATAAATGCATATTGGTTATTTAGCAAATTCTTGAGATATACTGTAGCATGTGATATGGTATATATGCATGCCTGTTTCATATTCTTGAAATATATATCTGTTGGTTCAGTTGATAATACCTATGCTAGAGAATATGTAACACCCCCATATTCGGGGTCGAGGATCCGGGTCGTCACGGTCTTTCTTTCCACAATATCACTTCACTTAATTAATAATACTAACCTTATGCTGTGACCCCACACTAACACACACCACAACCCGTTATAGTCTCAGAGATGAAATTTAAATAAGTACAAGTCTTTGAATCCACAATTTAAAAGTTATTACAACCCAAAATGATTACTTGATAAATTTACAGTTAATTGCCATTATCTGCCACAAGTTATAATTATACATAATTGATTCTCAAAAGTAGATGGTCTGATCTACAATAGATCTACCTCTGCAGCTATAGCAGCTACAACATCAACGGGAAGACGCGGAACGCTTCCCACGCGCTTGCGCTGGGTCTGCTGGAGTCTGGCCATCTTTCCTAACTGTTGTTGTGTGATGAAGAAATAAAGCAAGGGTGAGCAGCAAGCCCACCAAAATAATATGTATAATGATTTACAATATATGAGCCTACTCATAATACTCATGAAAGTCTTGGTCAAAAGAAATGAACCAAGTTGATATCTTAATGCGATGAAGTCGCAAAATATTCAGTATATATATATATACATATATACTTTTCAAAATCTTGGAAGTCCTCTTCCATGCATAATATACACAAAATCCCAGTGTATAACTGTATATATAAAAAAATATCGTTGCAAGGTGATCTCATATATCTAACCTTGTCTCAACGTTTTTCTGAAAATCTTTGTCATTCATAAGACAATTATTAATTAGATATAAGTTTAAAAGATGAGGTTACCAAATACCCCAATATACTTATATCTTTCCCAATTACTACTTGAACTACCATCGTTCAAGTTATAATTGGTTTCAAAAGTTCATCCCACTGATGAGACCACAAGATAAGACTTGAATAGATTCAATCTTTGAAATATTATTGAATGAAAAAGTTATGAGATACTTTATTTAGTCCCGATATATATATATCCACATATATATATCTCTAAAACATTTCCTGGAACCTCTGTTATGTAAAGTATGAACAGAGTTGCAATATCCAATGAATTTGGAAGGAAAAGAAAACCTTTGGCATAAACCAGATATCTTGCTGATCAGGCAAAGATACCCATAAGTAACCTTTTCTACTAGTAGATGGATGAATTCCCCACTGGTCATCACCCTGGTCATAATTAGGACCTTATGCTGGACTGCCACTCAGCCACTTATGCATTTGATGGACTCCCACTGAGCCACTTACACTATCATGGACGCCCACTGCGCCCATGTTGCTTATGCCGACTCAATAGATGGACTTACTTCCCGAACGTTGGGTAAGTAATCAATTCATTTACCAAAACTGCAACCTTGTTGCGAATATAAAATACACCACTGAGCCGGATCCCTCAAGTTTTGAACGAGTATTTAAATCCCCTTTAAAAGGAAGATCTTAAATATAAAAATGAGTTTTGGGATCCGCTCTATCTTTTAAAAATCATTTTGAAGACTCGAAAACACTTTCTAGAGTGTTTGGAGTAAAGCTGATTTAATGAAGTAAATCAGTCCCCAGAATATTTAGAAAATGACCGAATATTATTATTTAAATAATATTCCCATAAAGAATAGTCTTTATAAAAATAATTGAAGTAGAAGTATTAAAATTTATACTTGAAACGAGTATTAAATAACCAAAGATATACTTATATGAAAGTATTATCTTTATTTGAATAATCGAAAATAAGTTTGATTATTAACACCTTATTCTTTAATAAAATAAAGAATATATTTCAGCAAATAATCGGAGTCATAGATCCTAAAATGAATATTCAAATAATATTCATTAAATAATATAAACTGAGTCATAAGCCTTCGAATGAATATTCAAATAATATTCAATAAATAATATAAAAGAGTCATAAGCCCTCGAATGAATATTCAAATAATATTCAGATAAATAAATAAAAGGAGTCATACGCCTTCGAATAATATTCAAAATAACATTCATTAATAAAGTAAAAGGAGTCATAAGTCCTCGAATGAATATTCAAAATAATATTCAATAATAAAATAAAGTTAAAGTTATCGAATAAACCTTATTCGATTAATAGTTTTAAAAACTATATCCATATATATATATATAAATAAATATATATATATATATATATAATATACTCGGGAACATCGACTCCCGGTTTAGAAATATGTTCACCTTTGGGTCCCTATACTAAGGGTATATGCAAATTACTGCTATTCTCTAGCATAATTATTATCAACTGAACCAACAAATATATATGGCAAGAATACGAAACAGGCATGCATATATATACCATATCAGCATGCTTCAATATATCGCAACATTTGCTAATTAACCAACATGCATCTATCGCAAGATAATGCATATACATATATTCATCACAACAACAGTATAACGGGTAGAAAACTTGCCTGAGCGACTGGGGGTTACGAATGGCTCGGGACGAGTCTGGTAACCTATAAGCAACAAGTAAGTTGGAATTAAACCAAAGTCACTTGTAAATCTATACTTTAACTAACTTAGACTCTAACGCTCGTTTTGCGCTCACTGATTCGCTTAAGTCACTCGGGTACCCTCGGCTCCACCATTTTTAATAATTTAACCTTTACGAGTTTTAAGGCGATTCCTTCGCGAGTGTCTTCCCAACTGCCTAACACACTTACCATAAATGTTTCATACATTAATTAACCCTTTATGGTCTTTAACCTATGTTTCATAGTAAGGCGAGGGGAAAAGTTTCGTTCGCGAAACGCCGTTACTTAAAACGGTCGTTTCTCCTAAACCGTGCATCGGAATCGAACGAACTACATATTAAAACGAAGCTCGTAACATGAGCTATCTAAACATGGCAGTGGTCATAATCTAGCAGGGGGTTCTCGGGTCATAATGCTATGCACAAAAACAGTCCAAAGAAAATCGGACGTTACGACGGCTATGTTTACGCGATTACCAATGTTTAAACCATTCAAACCCATTCCAAATCAACCTCAAATCCAACCTCAAATCCATCATACAACAAACATCCATCCTTATCACATCATAACAACCCCAACAAATCCACATTAACCATTTATACTTATTCCTCACATGAACTAAAAGCTTTACTTAGGTTCTTTAACTAATTACCAAGATTTACAACTCCAACAATGCAACAAAACCAACTAATCTCTACAAACTCAACCAAACTTCAACCATTCAAGCATCATGCTTCACATATGCTATATCAAACACATTCAATCCTAATTACTCAAAACTAAAGCTAGGGTTTGTAGTTTATACCTTCCTTGGAGAGTGGAGAATCAAGAGAATGGCTTGGAATCACCTTTAAAGCCCTTATCCAAGCTTATTCTAAACAAAACTTCAAGAACACAAATTTTAGTTCTTGAAAACACTATTCACCATCTTCTTTCATGATTTATAGAAAAAGATTGGCTTGGAATTAGAAGCTTAAACTTATAGGAAGTATGTAACTATCCATGGGGAAGCTTAGATAATTACCTTGCTAAATAGTAAGTGGAGGAGCTTGGACTTTCATTTTTTAAGAAAACCACCCGAGAGCTTCATGAACAAGCCTTGGTTGCTTTTGATTTTTGATGAAAATGGTTTTTGCTTGGCTTGGTTGCTTGGTTTTTGTGCTTGCTTTAGTCAATTACCTTCTTGCCCTTGAATTTGTGTGGTTCTCATTCAACCACACCTCCTTCCTTCCCATGTCATGCTTATATCATCCTCATGATGTCATCCTCCTTTCCTTGTCCTCTTTCTATTGGTTGGATGACATCATTCCCACTAATCCCTTTGATTAACTTCCTAATCGTTTGCCTAATGACCGCTGATCTGTTATACGGTTCGCTTAACTTTCGTTCTCGTTTATCGTTTGAAGGATCATACCCGGGATCTCATTACTTAGGTTCCCTTAACCTTTCTCAATATATTATATTCCTTTTTATGATCCTCTATTATAATCCTTTAATTTAAATCCTTTTTATCGTGTTACCTTATACTCAATTCTTTCCGTATCTTGTGGATTTCCGGGAAAAACCAAAGTGTTCGGAATTGGATTCTGACGATCTTTACATACACTTATATACTTCATAGAGTACTAATAATATCCCATAAGATCAATAACAGAACCCCTACATAGCGTGGCATGAAAAGTTTTCTCGTTCAGCAAAAACACTATTCATAAGGGTTTCAAAATTTCTCAAAAATTGGGGTTATTACAGAATAGCGGTAACTTGCATATACCCTTAGTATAGGGACCCAAAAGTGAAAATATTTTCTAAACCGGGAGTCGAGGATCCCGAGTATAATATATATATTTATATAAATATATGGTTATAGTTTTCAAAACTATTAATCGAATAAGGTTTATTCGATAACTTTATTTTATTTAATGAATATTATTTTGAATATTCATTCGAGGGCTTATGACTCAGTTTATTTTATTATTTGAATATTATTTGAATATTCATTCGAGGGCTTATGACTCAGTTTATTTTATTATTTGAATATTATTTGAATATTCATTCGAGGGCTTATGACTCAGTTTATTTTATTATTTGAATATTATTTGAATATTCATTCGAGGACTTATGACTCAGTTTATATTATTATTGAATATTACTTGGATATTCATTTGAGGATGTATGACTCCTTTATTTTATGAATATTATTTATAGTATTCATTCGAGGTATTATGACTCCGTTATTACTTAATAATATTCTTTATTGTATTAAAGAATAAGGTGTCGATAATCAAACTTATATTTGATTATTCAAATAAAGATATTACTTTCGTATAAGTATATCTTTGATTATTTGCTATTCATTTCAAGTATAAGTTTTCCAACTTCTACTTCAATTATTCTTTATGGGAAAATTATTTAAATAATAATATTCAGATATTTCTTTCATATTGGGACTGATTTATTTTATTAAATCAGCATTACTCCAAACATTCTTAAAAATGTTTTCGAGTCTTCAAAATGATTTTTAAAAGTTAGAGCGGATCCCAAAACTCATTTTTATATTTAAGATCTTCCTTTTAAAGGGGATTTAAATACTCGTTCAAAACCTGAGGGATCCGGCTCTATGGTGTATTTTATATTCGCAACAAGGTTGCTGTTTTGATAAATGAATTGATTACTTGCCCAATGTTCGGGAAGTAAGCCCATCTAATTGAGTCGGCATAAGCGACAGGCCGGGGTACGGTCTATCAAAGTGTAAGTGGTTGGGTGGCAGTCCATCAACGCGTGAGTGGCCGGGTAACGGTCTAGCGCGAGGTCCTAATGCGGCCAGGGTGATGACCGGTGAGGAATTCATCCATCTACAGTAGAAAAGGTTACTTATTGGTATCTTTGCCTGATCAGCAAGATATCTGGTTTATGCCAAAATTCTTTTCCTTTCCAAAATTCATTGGATATTATAACTCTGTTCATACTTTACATGACAGAGATTTTCAGGAAATGTATGAGATATATATATATGGATATATATCAGGACTTAATGAAGTATCTCGTAACTTCATTATTTACAATGATATTTCAAAGATTGAATCTATTCAAGTCTTATCTTGTAGTCTCATCTATGTGATGAACCTTTGAAACTGATTATAACTTGAACGGGGGTAGTTCAAGTAGTATTTGGTAAAGATATAAGTATTTTGGGGTATCTTGTAACTTCATCTTTTAAACTTATATCTAGTTAATGATTGTCTTATGAATGACAAAGATTTTCAGAAAAACGTTGAGACAAGGTTAGATATATGAGATCACCTTGCAACGATATTTTTTTATATATACAGTTATACACTGGGATTTTGTGTATATTATGCATGGAAGAGGACTTCCAATATTTTGAAAAGTATATATGTATATATACTGAATATTTTGCGACTTCATCGCATTAAGATATCAAACTTGGTTCATTTCTTTTGACCAAGACTTTCATGAGTACTATGAGAAGGCTCATATACTATTAATCATTATACATATTATTTTGGTGGGCTTGCTGCTCACCCTTGCTTTATTTCTTCATCACACAACAACAGTTAGGAAAGATGGCCAGACTCCAGCAGACCCAGCGCAAGCGCGTGGGAAGCGTCCCGCGTCTTCCCGTTGATGTTGTAGCTGCTATAGCTGCAGAGGTAGATCTATTGTAGATCAGACCATCTACTTTTGAGAATCAATTATGTATAATTATAACTTGTGGCAGATAATGGCAATTAACTGTAAATTTATCAAGTAATCATTTTGGGTTGTAATAACTTTTAAATTGTGGATTCAAAGACTTGTACTTATTTAAATTTCATCTCTGAGACTATAACGGGTTGTGGTGTGTGTTAGTGTGGGGTCACAACATAAGGTTATTTATTATTAATTAAGTGAAGTGATATTGTGGAAAGAAAGACCGTGACGACCCGGATCCCCGACCCCGGATCTGGGGGTGTTACAGAAATGGTATCAGAGCTAAGCGTTATAAACCTCAGAGATGATGGGACGTTAAGATAATAAGTTCACTAAGATAATAAGAACTCTTTCCAAGTTCATAGTCGGACTACCTAACGTAGTACTGACAGTTAAAACCCTTATGGGAACCCTTATAAATGTAGCGATAGAAGCGTAGTTCGTTATCGTATATGGTAGCGGGACTCCGAACCCTGAAGTCGAGGAACATCAACGCGATGATGTTTTATTATTTATTGGGGATCAGATTATGGATCCGATAGAGCGTCCTAACGCAGGACCGGATGATGTTGATATTGAGGATTTAGCGGTTGGGTATGTTGTCCTAGAAGGGATAGTTGTTGAGGAGGATCCCATGGAGGATCCTGACAAGAATGAATAAAGGACCACTGTGGAATTGATAACCATGGTTAGAGCGACTACCAGAGGTAGGACTGGTCGGTCACTACCGGAGGTTCATTCAAGTTGTAAAGATAGTAGCCCCTTTAACGCGGCTTACTCGTAAGACTGAGAAGTTCGAATGGACAGAGAAATGCGAGAACAGCTTTCAAGAACTGAAGCAGAGGTTGGTGATGGCCCCTATGCTGGCGTTGCCGGATGGAAAAAGGAGATTTTGTGATTTTTAAGTGACGCTTCGCATAAGGAATTAGGGTGCTTCTTAGCACAGCAAGATAATCGCGTCTGCGTCAAGACAATTAAGGTAATATGAAATTCGATATCCCCGCCCATGAGCTTAGGCTCGTGGCAATAGTTTTACCCTAAAGATTGGAGGCACTACTTGTATGGAGAGAAGTGCGAGAATTACCTAAGCCATAAGTGCTCTAGTACATTCTTACGTAGAAAGAGCTCAACATACGCCAGAGGAGGCGGTTAGAGCTAATCAAGAATTATGATTGGGAGATTCTTTATCATTCGGGGAAAGCCAATATGGTGGCTGATGCCCTTAGTAAAAAGGAGAGACTCAAGATGATAATGTCTTTTGGAGAGTTTATAAGAGATTTTGAGAAAATGGAAATAGTAGTGAAGGTAACCGGAGCCGGTACCGAAAAGCTGTTTGAGATAGCAATACAGCCCGAATTATTGGAAAAGATCATATTGTCCCAGAAAAAGTTATGAATGAAGGCAGAGAGCCAACAAATAGATAAGAGGTTAATACCGAGAAAGATGAGAAGGGAATAATGAGGTATTCCTACAGAATTTGGGTTCCAAATGTTTAAGAGCGTAAGGATGAGAACTTAGATGAGAGCCATAGTTTGAGGAATAAGATTTAGAGCAAACCCTGAACGTGATAGTCAGGGAGGTCGCCATCAAGATAGAAGGAACCCATGACATAATGGAGTGGAAAATGAGGATTTTAAATTAAAAGATGACCCCAATTATGGGGAGTAGGATGAAACATTTCATACTAAGGAAACCGAAAGTCGAGTAAGGAAAGGAGACCCGAGACGGTACTCCTATACGGCAATTCATGGACCTGTCTAGACATAACTTAGACTATTATCCCCAACCACCACCTTGAGGAAATAATGCGATAGGAAATTCTTTCAGGACCTTTAAGTCTCTAAGCTCTCAGAGTTCCAAGGAACAGGTTGACCTAGTCGAGGCAAGAGCCTGGCTAAAGGAAATAGAGGAATCATTTGAGATTCTGAATGATTGACGAACCACAAAAGACTGTTTTAGTCACTTACCCTTCTAAGAGAGAGACCACCCACTGGTGAAAGACCAAGAAAGGCATGGATCCAGAGATTATAATAAACTGATTAAAGTTTAGTCAATTGTTTTCGGGAAAGTAATTCCCAAGGTTATGGAGATAGTGTAAAAGCTTTGAAGCCAGAACAAAGGCGGACGAGTATGATGAATTATGAATCTAAGTTGTAAAAGTTATCAAGATTCGTTCTGAGGACACGAATCCAGAATGACGGGATGTTTAAAATCAATGCTTAAGTTGTGTTGGTTCATGAAATAATGATAAGAGAAAGGAAAATAAAAAGAAACTGAAGTGGAAAGGAATATAAAGGCAATAGAGTTTGAGGAATGATAAGGGAGTTGGGTATGAGGAAACCCTAAAGACTCGTAGCAATAGACATAGAAAAGTATGTAATCGTCAGGATGATGATGATCCACCATGAGTTAAAATTGATGGTTGAAGGCATAAGAGATACATATATTGTACCCCTTTAAGTTGGGAGGATTCGAGGAAACCTTGAGATAGTTCGAAGGATAAATATTGAGACGCGGATAGACTGAGGAGACAAGAAAGTAAGAAATTAAGAAAATTGGATGAAGGAAGTGACCTTCAAGAATGGGAAATGTAAGACCGGTGGCTTGATACCCAGAAAGGGAGACGCCAGGTATGAAAGATATCCCAACATTGAGGTAACTGTTGAGATAAACAACAAAAGTAAATAAGGAATTATTAAGAAGAAGTTCACGTTGAACACGACCAATATCTTCCAGAACATCCTTGTTATCGTTACCAAATTAGGCAAGAAAAGCTAATAACCATTTTTATCTTTTGGAGGCCATGTGGATTGACCTTAACTTGAATAAGGATGCTATTGTGAAATTCGGTATACACTATCGAGGTGGAAATGATTGAATAAGATACCCTTATCAGGGATATATGACTTTATTTATCCATGGAAGGATGCTTGTACCTTTTTAAAGGTGGAATTAAGGATAGAACATCGGTAACTTAAAATGAATCCTAGGGGACTGCATAAAGGTTGGCATGTCACCCTTAATAGGGACAGTATGAGTTTTGACAGTATGATTGGGAAAGGGTTAAGGTAACAACAACCTTTAAGAATCAGTGGAGAAATTTTGCAGAAGTATATAGACAATGGTTCTACTATTAGTAAATGGTATTGTGATATGCCCTGTATCTAGGGAATACAGGAGGAACGATTGAAGGATAACCTTAGAGGTTTTATAAGGAAAAAGGTAATATTCAAAATTCTCAAGAATAGAAATGTGGATAAAGGAAATATGACGTAATTATAATGATGCCAAGTGGGGCACGTGTTAAACCACGAGAAAGTATGGATCGAACCAGTAATGGTCGAAATTGTTCAGGGCAATTAGGACTTAAGAAAAAAAAAATGTGTTCTAAGTATGATTGAGAGTCAGTCTTGACAGTGATTAGCCTCTAAAGACTGAGGCAATAACTTATGGAAAAATGGTGATATTTTTTTTCCCATCTGATTTTAAGGAAAACATCTTCACTCAAGCAGTGATCGGAAATAAGGTAGAAAATTTATTTGGAGGTGGTTAAAATGACATTGACTGTAAGGAAATTTTACTATCAGGAAAGGCCAAAGAGGTGGCCGACACTTTAAAGGTAAGTGGATAATTATAGGCGCATGTGCCAAAAGAAAACAGTGATGATGGTTAAAAATGTGAAGGTTGAATTATGGTTTGGAAGATTGACATTCCTTCTGATGACTGTGCAATACCCAACCGTAATAGTAGTTGGTAAAGGTTTAATTCGTGTAATCGCCATGAACGGGCTATCTATCTTAGAAGGTCCTATCTTGAGATAAGCCAGGACCATGTTTCAAAAAGGACTAGATGAACCCTTGAGTTAATTCTTCTATTTAGGGCGTATGATTAAGAATGGTATTAACCTGCTATCGTTGCTTTGATTGAAACTCTTCTGTAATTTTATCTGCTTCATGTCATGAAAGTACGTCAGAGTTTGGAGTGTTCTTCATGAATTGTGATTGGTGGTTATGTTAACTCCTTAGGAGAATTAGATACGAGATGTATGGACTCCGTATGGTTAGATATTAAGATTTTATGGAAAAGTGAATGACGACAGTAGGTCAGTGGTGGACCATAGTAAGGCAGCAATGATTCTGCGAGTAATGGGCTGATTACAACCGTGAGAGTTGTATTGGAATGGGTGTTGAGATTGAGTACCACTAATCGGGTCGTGGTAGTGTATAAGTTATCATTGATAGACTAATTAAGTAGAGTATCTACCTAGTGAATTATTATTCTTTCTTATCAATAGAGAGTCGTATTATTATACGAGGAAGGTTGCGGTGCAAGCATAGAATTCTAGTAGCGATGATGTATAGAATGAGATCCCAGATTCGATTTTCGATGTCGAGGGAGTTTCAAAGGTGATTGTGTATAAGCTCGAGGAAGAGCATGGGTCCATAGAATGATGAACGGAATAGAAATATTTAGGCATGTGAAATAGGATGCTATAATACTTGATGTTGATATAAATACATATATGTTTTGTTCTCCTATGACAAACCTCTATAGTTCAGAGGTAGGTTCCAAGCCAGATATTTTGTGGCAGTATATTTTTTTATATATATACAATTCTCTTCAGTTCGTTCTTTTCTCTTCTTTTCATTTCATGTAATTTGAGAAGAACAACCCTTCCAGAAGGGGAGGTATTGCCGAATGACTGTCTATCTGTGTGATAGAAGCCTAGTAGGATACCAACTATTGTTTAATTGCTTGTCAAGTACTAAAGGCTGGCCACCTTCTGTACTAACTATGCGAGATAACAAGTGTTCATGATCATAGTGATCTCTCAACAAATTCCTTTACTTCTATATGATTGATCAAACTTTGGGAAATAGAAACAGCTGAAAAAGGAGTAATAAAGTTGTGGTAGTATTCGGAATGGAAACACATTCGTGATACTAAGGTTGACGTGGTTATTAAAAGGTTATAGAACGCTAACGAGCAAAAGTATAACCAGTATAATATTAGGAACGGAAGGTAGTAGCGATTACGAACTGGAAAAGAATGGGTATTGAGAAGCAAAAGCTCTAATGCTAAAAGCTATAATGAGAGTCTGTGCAATAGACTTGAAAAAAATTGGAATGATCACTTAACACGGATTGAGTTTTCTTACGACAATAGATCATATGTCATTATCGAGATATCGCCTTATGAGATCCTTGAGGGAAGACAATGTCGATCTCCCTTATGTTAGGATGAAGTTGTAGAGCGCAAGATGCTCGGACCCGCTGTAGTCCAAAGGACCAGGGATATAATAGATCTAATCAGAGGACGGCTGGTAGTAACCCAAGATGGACATAAGAGGTATGCTGATTTGACTCAAAAAAAAAGGACAAAGAGTATGAAATAGGGGGCCTAGTAATGTTATAGGTATCCCCTTGGAAACCCTTGAAAAGGATTGATGAGGTTCGGAAAGAAAGGAAAGCTAAGTCTACAATTTGTTGGACCCTTGGATATATTAAGACGTTTGGGAAGTTAGCATATGAGCTAGCCCTACCCCCGAACCTGTAGCAAGTTCATAACGTGTTCCACGTATCAATGTTAAGGAAGTGTAATTCGGATGCCAGACAAATAGGGGCATATGAGCGCATAGACATGCAACCAGACGTAACCTATATGGAGCAACCAGGAAGGGTATAGATTAAGAAGGAACGAGTGCTTAAGAGAAGGGTTATCAAACTAGTAAGAGTTTGATGGTAGAACCACAATGTGGGAAAATTTACTCGAGAGTTAGAAAGTGCAATGCTAAGAGAGTATCCCTATTCATTTTCTATCTGATTCCGGGACGGAATCCTTTTAAGGAGGGGAGACTGTAATAACCCCAATTTTTGGGAAATTTTTGAAACCCTTATGAATAGTGTTTTTGCTGAATGAGAAAACTTTTCATGCCACACTATGTAGGGGTTCTGATATGGATATTCTGAGATTTTATTAGTACTTTATATGGGATATAAGTGTATGTAAAGATCGTCAGAATCCAAATCTGAACACTTTGATTATTCCCGGAAATCCAATAGATACGGAAAGAATTGAGTATAAGGTAACAGGATAAAAAGGATTTAAATTAAAGGATTATAAGAGAGGATCATAAAAGGAATACAATATATTGAGAAAGGTTAAGGGAACCTAAGTAATAAGATCCCGGGTATGATCCCTCAAACGATAAACGAAAACGAAAGTTAAGCGAACCGTATAACAGATCAGCGGTCATTAGGCAAACGATTAGGAAGTTAATCAAGGGGATTAGTGGGGATGATGTCATCCAACCAATAGAAAGAGGACAAGGAGGGGAGGATGACATCATGAGGATGACACAAGCATGACATGGGAAGGAAGGAGGTGTGGTTGAATGAGAACCACACAAATTCAAGGGCAACAAGGTAATTGACTAAATCAAACACAAAAACAAAGCAACCAAGCCAAGTAAAATCATTTTCATCAAAATCAAAAAGAAACCAAGGCATTGTTCTTCATGCTCTCGGCCAAAACAGAACCAGAACACTAAAACTACTGTATCTCCTTCATTTCTCACTCAAATATTATGTTCTATAGCTCATTGGAAAGGTATTGAGATGACCTACAACTCTTGTTCACAAGTCTCGTCCAAATAATCATGGTAAGACCCTCATTTTTACAGTTCTTTAAATCGGACTTTTAGAAACTTCAAAGCCTAACTTTGTGTTCTTGATTTCTTTGGAAAGATCAAGCTTGTAGGAGGCTCCCTAAGGCTTCCTAGCAACTTAACACCTCCCAAGGAAGGTATAAACTTCAAACCCTAGCCTTTACTTTATTTGTTAGTAATTTTAATGGTTGGGGTTGTGAAATGAGAAGCATGGATTGTGATTATTAGTAGTTTGGTTTGATTTGGAAGTGTTTTGGTAATTGAAGCTTGATTATAGTTCATAGGTCTTGATTGTGGTTGTTTGAGTTGAAAAACTTGGAGATTATGGACTGATGTGGTATGGTTTAGGTGAAGTTTTGTTGTATTGATGGTTATGAGTTGGTTGGTGGTTAATTGGAGTAGTTTAAACATTGGTAATCGCGTAAACATAGCCGTCGTAACGTCCGATTTTCTTTGGACTGTTTTTGTGCATAATATTAGGACCCGAGAACCCCCTGCTAGATTATTACCACTGCCATGTTTAGATAGCTCATGTTACGAGCTTCGTTTTGATATGTAGTTCGTTCGATTCCGATGCACGGTTTAGGAGAAACGACCGTTTCAAGTAACGGCGTTTCGCGAACGAAACTTTTCCCCTCGCCTTACTTTGAAACATAGGTTAAAGACCAAAAAGGGTTAATTAATGTATGAAACATTTATGGTAAGTGTGTTAGGCAGTTGGTAAGACACTCGCGAAGGAATCGCCTTAAAACTCGTAAAGGTTAAATTATTAAAAATGGTGGAGCCGAGGGTACTCGAGTGACTTAAGAGAATCAGTAAGCGCAAAACAAGCGTTAGAGTCTAAGTTAGTTAAAGTATAGATTTACAAGTGACTTTGGTTTAATTCCAACTTACTTGTTGTTTATAGGTTACCAGACTCGTCCCGAGCCAATCGTAACCCCCAGTCGCTCAGGAAAGTATTCTATCCGTTATACTGTTATTGTGATGTATACATTTGTATATGCATGATCTTGCGATAAATGCATATTGGTTATTTAGCAAATTCTTGCGATATATTGTAGCATGTGATATGGTATATATGCATGCCTGTTTCATATTCTTGAAATATATATCTGTTGGTTCAGTTGATAATACCTATGCTAGAGAATAGCGGTAACTTGCATATACCCTTAGTATAGGGACCCAAAGGTGAAAATATTTTCTAAACCGGGAGTCGAGGATCCCGAGTATAATATATATATTTATATAAATATATGGTTATAGTTTTCAAAACTATTAATCGAATAAGGTTTATTCGATAACTTTATTTTATTTAATGAATATTATTTTGAATATTCATTCGAGGGCTTATGACTCAGTTTATTTTATTATTTGAATATTATTTGAATATTCATTCGAGGGCTTATCACTCAGTTTATTTTATTATTTGAATATTATTTGAATATTCATTCGAGGGCTTATGACTCAGTTTATTTTATTATTTGAATATTATTTGAATATTCATTCGAGGGCTTATGACTCAGTTTATATTATTATTGAATATTACTTGGATATTCATTTGAGGATGTATGACTCCTTTATTTTATGAATATTATTTATAGTATTCATTCGAGGTATTATGACTCCGCTTATTACTTAATAATATTCTTTATTGTATTAAAGAATAAGGTGTCGATAATCAAACTTATATTTGATTATTCAAATAAAGATATTACTTTCGTATAAGTATATCTTTGATTATTTGCTATTCATTTCAAGTATAAGTTTTCCAACTTCTACCTCAATTATTCTTTATGGGAAAATTATTTAAATAATAATATTCAGATATTTCTTTCATATTGGGACTGATTTATTTTATTAAATCAGCATTACTCCAAACATTCTTAAAAATGTTTTCGAGTCTTCAAAATAATTTTTAAAAGTTAGAGCGGATCCCAAAACTCATTTTTATATTTAAGATCTTCCTTTTAAAGGGGATTTAAATACTCGTTCAAAACCTGAGGGATCCGGCTCTATGGTGTATTTTATATTCGCAACAAGGTTGGTGTTTTGATAAATGAATTGATTACTTGCCCAATGTTCGGGAAGTAAGCCCATCTAATTGAGTCGGCATAAGCGACAGGCCGGGGTACGGTCTATCAAAGTGTAAGTGGCTGGGTGGCAGTCCATCAACGCGTGAGTGGCCGGGTAACGGTCTAGCGCGAGGTCCTAATGCGGCCAGGGTGATGACCGGTGAGGAATTCATCCATCTACAGTAGAAAAGGTTACTTATTGGTATCTTTGCCTGATCAGCAAGATATCTGGTTTATGCCAAAATTCTTTTCCTTTCCAAAATTCATTGGATATTATAACTCTGTTCATACTTTACATGACAGAGATTTTCAGGAAATGTATGAGATATATATATATATGGATATATATCAGGACTTAATGAAGTATCTCGTAACTTCATTATTTACAATGATATTTCAAAGATTGAATCTATTCAAGTCTTATCTTGTAGTCTCATCTATGTGATGAACCTTTGAAACTGATTATAACTTGAACGGGGGTAGTTCAAGTAGTATTTGGTAAAGATATAAGTATTTTGGGGTATCTTGTAACTTCATCTTTTAAACTTATATCTAGTTAATGATTGTCTTATGAATGACAAAGATTTTCAGAAAAACATTGAGACAAGGTTAGATATATGAGATCACCTTACAACGATATTTTTTTATATATACAGTTATACACTGGGATTTTGTGTATATTATGCATGGAAGAGGACTTCCAATATTTTGAAAAGTATATATGTATATATACTGAATATTTTGCGACTTCATCGCATTAAGATATCAAACTTGGTTCATTTCTTTTGACCAAGACTTTCATGAGTACTATGAGAAGGCTCATATACTATTAATCATTATACATATTATTTTGGTGGGCTTGCTGCTCACCCTTGCTTTATTTCTTCATCACACAACAACAGTTAGGAAAGATGGCCAGACTCCAGCAGACCCAGCGCAAGCGCGTGGGAAGCGTCCCGCGTCTTCCCGTTGATGTTGTAGCTGCTATAGCTGTAGAGGTAGATCTATTGTAGATCAGACCATCTACTTTTGAGAATCAATTATGTATAATTATAACTTGTGGCAGATAATGGCAATTAACTGTAAATTTATCAAGTAATCATTTTGGGTTGTAATAACTTTTAAATTGTGGATTCAAAGACTTGTACTTATTTAAATTTCATCTCTGAGACTATAACGGGTTGTGGTGTGTGTTAGTGTGGGGTCACAGCATAAGGTTATTTATTATTAATTAAGTGAAGTGATATTGTGGAAAGAAAGACCGTGACGACCCGGATCCCCGACCCCGGATCTGGGGGTGTTACATCATTACTTGGGTTTTCCTAACCCTTTCCTAATATTTTATATTCCTTTAATGATCCTCTCTTAAAATCCTTGAATTTAAATCCTTCTAATCATGTTACCTTGTACTCAATTCTTTCGGTATCTGGTGAATTTTCAGGAAAAATCAAAGTATCTGAATTCGAATTCTAGCGACCTTTATATACACTCATTTACTTTATAGAATACTAATACGATCTTAGAATTTCCTTAATAGTACTCCTATATACTGTGGTTTGATAATTTTTCTTAATCAGCACAATTAGCAAAAAGTTACTATTCATCAGGGTTTCAAAAATTTTCAAAAATTGGGGTTGTTACAGTAGTGATATTAAAACTTATATCAGCATTTACTGAAGAGTGATGTCATCAATACTTATATCAGTACTTGATGATCAGCAGATGATGTCATCAGGATTTGTCACTTCGGTAGATATTGAATATGGAAAAGGAAAGTAGGAATTCTAGGCGGTGAAGGACTTTATCTCAGAAGCAATCATACATGGATAGGTTTCCTTATTGTAATAGAATAGGATTCCTTATTTGATTCCGTAGTTGTGCTCTATATAAAGCACATATTAGGTTTATACTGTAAACATTGTGAACATTATTATATCATTCGCATAACCTAGAAGCTCTCAAGGATAATTGTTCATCCTTTCGAGAGAGTACGTTTGTAATCAGTTTTTATATGTTAATATAAAAATTGTTGATTATATTAAAGCTTTGTCGAATTCATTGCATAAATTGTATTCACCCTTCCCCACTCTACAGTTGATTACGGGCCTAACAATTGGTATCAGAACTTGCTGTTAGCATACACATAGTTTAAGATCTGAAAATTAATCTACAATGTCAGACAGAGAAGAATAACCACAAAATCCAAAACCACAAATCCCAGCCACATCACAGATTAGCAACAACATGAATAGGTATGAAGCAATCAAGGTGCCAATCCTGAAGATACATGAATATCCAATCTGGAAAAGTCAGGATGGACATGTGTTTAGAAGCCACATATCCTGAATATCTAAAAAGGACTTAAGATGGTCCTCATAAACCAATGAAGGTAGGTGTTTCTCTTGTAGGAGAACCAGAAATGATTTTTAACAAAGACAGGAAGGACTATACTCCTGAAGATCTTTCATTTATTATGAAGGATGCTAAGGTCAAACACATCTTGCACAACAGTCCTGATAGTGTTATGTCCAATAGGGTTATTGGATGTAAGACAACAAAAGAGATATGGGATGCTTTAGAGGTAAAGTGTCAAGGTACAACTGCTATCAAGAAGAACATGAAGACATTACTTACTCAAAAATATGAGCACTTTGACTCAAGAGACAATGAGTCCTTAACTGAGATCTATGATAGATTTCAGAAGCTTCTGGATGACTTATCTCTTCTCAACAAGGAGTATGATTTGGAGGACTCAAACTTACAGTTCTAACTTGATCTCCCTGAAAAGTGGGACTTTAAGGTCACATCAATAAGGGATAACTATGAACTTAATGACACACCTCTAGATGAGATCTATGGAATACTGAAAACTCATGAACTAGAGATGGAGCAAAGAAGCAAGAGGAAATGATCTAGATCTAGACCAGTAGCACTCAAAGTTTTTTTTATCGTAGGTAACCCTCAGCCGCTACCCTTTGGGTAGTAGCACTCAAAGTTGAAGAGAAGCAAAAGGAGAAAGCTCGGAGAAAAAGCTACTCCAAAGGAGAAGCTATGCTTGCAAAGTCAGATACTGAATCATTAAACTCTGATGATGACTCAAATACTGATAATGAATCAGATACTGATAGTGATTATGACAACAATGAAGACATGGATCAAATGGCTGCACTATTGGTTAAAGGCTTCAAGAAGATGGTCTACAAGAACTTCAAGAAAGGGAGAAGATTTTCCAAAAAAGAATCTAATTCCTCAAACTTTGATCAGAGGAACAACAAAAGAAATACTGATTAGAAGGAATCAAGATCTGGAAAACTTGACAAGTTAAAGGAGAGATGTTACAACTGTGATGGAATTAGACACTTCGCAGCTGACTACAGGAAACCCAGGGCTGAAAATAAACAAGCCTTGATCTAAAGAAGAAAAACTGGGATGATTTTATCAAAATCAGATGATGAGTTCAATTATGCTCTCATGAAAAATGCTGAGGATGAGGATGATAATACTGAATTAAAGGTACCTCAGACTGTTCCTGCTTTTGATACTGATGATATCTATAAATTAAGATTATTTCTTAATACTCAGCATGTTAGTTATAGGGATCAAACCTTAGAGAATAATAGAATCAAGAGTGAAAACTCTGAGTTAAAGAAAAGGAATGATCTCCTAGAAATTGAGTTGTTTTCCATGCTAGAAATTCAAAAAGAAAGAGATAACGCTGTTTATGTTAAAGAAAAATTATTAGAAAAACATGCTTATTTAGAAAAAGAGTTAGCTAAAGAAAGAGAGGTTATTAAACTTTGGACTAACTCAGGAAAACCAACTCAATAAATTTTAGAGAATGGCTGATAAGGATCAGGATTAGGATATGTTGCTTGATCTAATTCTAATAAGAAAATTGAAATTGAAACTGAGAAAACTAAACCAGGAAATACTGATAGCAAGGTCAAACTGAACAAGGTTTAGATAAAGACCATTAAGTTTAATCCAAGTGCTAATACTGTCAAGTCAATCTATGAGGAAGGTTCAACCTCAACACCTAGATCAAACTTATTTTCTGATAAAAGTGAACAGGTTCACACAAAATCAGTAAATATTGGTTCGGTGACTTAGAAATAGCTTAAGCAAAAGCTGAAGGATTTACACATGAAAGATAAGAAGAAA
Organism: Apium graveolens; assembly: GCF_009905375.1. Taxonomy (NCBI): domain Eukaryota; kingdom Viridiplantae; phylum Streptophyta; class Magnoliopsida; order Apiales; family Apiaceae; genus Apium; species Apium graveolens. Next base: position 151,003,386 of record NC_133654.1, on the reverse strand, counting down.
AGGTCAGGGGAAAATAAGAATGGCAAGGTAGGTGTTAACAAGAATGGTAATTTTGTAACTCCTCCTAAAGCACCTAGAAAGGCATGTTTGAACTGTGGTAGTACTAATCATCTTGCTAATTCTTGCAGGAAGAATAAAGAGATAAATAATGTTCCTTCCAAATCAAAGTTTAGGAATAAAACAGTTAGATATAAATCACAGAGTCCTTGGTTTCATTGTGGTAGTGTTTGGCACTCTATTTATACATGTACGGAGTATCACAGTTTGTATTATGATTATTATAACCTGAAACCCTCTTTAATTAAAGCAAAATCTATTTCTGCATGTATAAATACTGATAGTAAGGATGTTAACATGAATTTTGATAAAATGTCTTCTGCTGCATATGTTAACAAACTTAAAAAGGCCAAAGGATCCAAGCAAGTCCGGGTCCTTAAAAACACTAACTAATTTTAATTACTGATTGCAGGGTAATAAGAGGAATATTTTAGATATAATAGATGATATCAGCAGAAACTATCAGAAGTTCATATCAGAACTTATATCAGCATTTACTGAAGAGTGACATCATCAGTATTTATATCAGTACTTGATGATCAGCAGATGATGTCATCGGGATTTTTCATTTCAGTAGATATTCAATATGGAAAAGGAAAGCAGGAATTCAAGGAGGTGAAGGACTTTATCTCAGAAGCAATCAAACATGGATATGGAATAGGTTTCCTTATTGTAATAGAATAAGATTCCTTATTAATTATGTAGTTTTGCGCTATATAAAGCACAAATTAGGTTCATGCTATATGCATTACGACATTGTTATATCTTTCGCATAACCTAGAAGCTCTCAAGGATATTTGTTCATCCTTTCGAGAGAGGGTATGTTTGTAATCAATTTTTATCTGTTAATATAAAAATTGTTGATCATGTTGATGCTTTGTCGAATTGATTGAATAAACTGTATTCACCCCCCTCTACAGTTGATTACGGGCCTAACAATTGGTACCAGAGCTTGCTGTTAACATACAAATAGTTTAAGATCTGAAAATCAATCTACAATGTCAGACAAAGAAGAAGAACCACATAATCCAAAACCACCACCCCCAGCCACATCACAGATTAGCAGCAACATGAGTAGGTATGAAACAATCAAGGTGCCAATCCTGAAGATACATGAATATCCAATCTGGAAAGTTGGGATGGCCATGTGTTTGGAAGCCACATATCCTGAATATCGCAATAGGATTTATGACGGTCCTCATAAATCAAAGAAGGTAGATGATTTTGTTGTAGGAGAACCAGAAAAGATGATTGACAAAGACAGAAAAGACTACACTCCTAAAGATCTTTCATCTATTATGAAGGATGTTAAGGTCAGACACATCTTGCACAACAGTCTTGATAATGTTATGTCCAATAGGGTTATTGGATGTAAGACAGCAAAGGAGATATGGGATGCTTTAGAGGTAAAGTGTCAAGGTACAACTGTTATCAAGAAAAATAGGAGGACAGTACTTACTCAAGAATATGTACACTTTGACATAAGAGACAATGAGTCCTTAACTGAGATCTATAATAGATTTCAGAAGCTTCTGAATTACTTATCTATTGTCAACAAGGAGTATGATTTGGAGGACTCAAACTTGAAGTTTTTACTTGCTCTTCCGGAAAAGTGGGACTTTAAGGTCACATCAATAAGGAATAACTATGAACTTAATAACACACCTCTAGATGAGATCTATGGAATACTGAAAACTCATGAACTAGAGATGGAGCAAAGGAGCAAGAGGAAAGGATCTAAATCTAGACCAGTAGCACTCAAAATTAAAGGGAAACCAAAAGAGAAAGCTAGGAGAAAAAGCTACTCCAAAGGAAAAGCTATGATTGCAAAATCAGATACTGAATCATCAAACTCTGATGATGACTTAAATACTGATTATAAATCAGATACTGATAGAGATCATGACAACAATGAAGACATGGAACAAATGGCTGCACTATTGGTTATAGGATTCAAGAAGATGGTCAACAAGAATTTGAAGAAAGGGAGAAGATTTTCCATAAAAAGGATCTAGTTCCTCAAACTATGACAAGAGAAACAACAAAAGAAATACTGATTGGAAGGAATCAAGATCTAGAAAACTTGACAAGTCAAAGGAGATGTTGGGAATATGTTGTAAACTTGATGATTACATTAACAAAACACCTTAGTAGATTCAAATTAGTGAAAAATGTAGCACTCGACGGATGATCAAATATAGTCCCGACGGATGACTCATTATAGTCCCGACGGATGATGATTTGACATCCATCGAGTGAGTAGCTTATGTAACAATAAGACATGTAGCACATTTCTGCAAACACCTTTGTATAGATTCTGTAGTAGCATTAAAGTCATGTTGACTTTAATTAGATATGCAGAATAGGTTAATTAATTGTAAATATAAGATGTCTTGTAATTCTTCATAAATTAAATGAAGTCAAGTGTCAAATAGCTACCCGATGGATGATCAACAAAGCTACCCAACGGATGATCAACAAGGCAACCCGACGGATCATAATCATGTACCCGACGAATGATCAATTCAAACATCTGTTGACAGTGACAACACAGTCACATGCGTCGAGTGTTTGAAAAAAGAATGTGGCAACCTATTCAGCTGGGTTTTTTAGAACAAAGAAGCATTACCATTTCCGTGCTATTATGAAGATATTCAAATATGCTGGAATAGAGTAGTGAAGCAGCATGGTATTAGACTTGATAGGTTTTGTTTTATTATCTTGTCTTATTACTATGTAATCTTGGTGATATATAAACCAAAAGTAGCAAGTAGAACAATAAGTTGACTAACAAAAAACATTCTCAGAGAAACAATTGTAAGCTGAATCCTGTAGCATTTCTCTGTAAGTTTAGTTGTTCATATTTATATGTATCTGTGAGCTATTCAATCTTCAAAGGGTTCTTTTGATATATATATATATATATATATTTGGTGGATACATTCAAATCCACCGGAAAGTTTTTAAAGACTTGTGTTTTTATTACTTGTGTTTTGATTTATCTAACTCTTCATTCCGCACTTTGCAAATTAAACACATATATATTATTAAGTTAATACCATTTTTCATTAATCTCAAAAAGTAGCCAGAATTAGCTTCTGTAATTCTTGTTGTATTGTTAGGGACTAACAATTTGTATCAGAGAAAGCTCTTGAAGCACAAAGAGTTTAAAGATCATAACAAACAGCAAGATGAACAAGAAGGATATTAGAGTCAAGATTCCCTTTCTGGACAAAGATAATTACCATCACTGGAAGGTAAAGATAAATCTTCATTTACTTTCTCAAGATGAGGCCTATGTGGATTGCATAGAGAGAGGTTCTCATGTACCAATGAGAGCTGCAACTGGAAATGAGCCATCAGTTCCCAAGCCAAGGCATGAATGGTCAGATCCTGATATTGAACAAGTCAGGAAGGACAAGAAGGCCATGAATATCTTATTCAATGGAGTTGATGGTGACATGTTTGACAATATCATTAATTGCAAGACAGCCAAGGAGGTTTGGGACACCATTCAAATAATTTGTGATGGCACTGAACAAGTTAGAGAAAACAAGATGTAGTTACTAATTCAGCAACGTGAGCATTTCCACTGTGAAGAAGGTGAAACTCTCACTGATATCTTTAGTAGATTTCAAAAGCTACTAAATGCTCTGAAGCTGCATGGAAGAGTCTACCAAACCAAAGACTCTAACCTCAAATTCCTGAGATCCCTTCCAAAAGAATGGAAACCAATGACAGGCTCCTTGAGAAATTCACAAGAATACAAGGAGTTTACACTAGAGAGACTGTATGACATTCTAAAGACTTATGAGCTTGAAATAGAGCAAGATGAAAGAATGGAGAAAGGGAGAAAGAAAGGAGGGTCCATTGCACTGGTTGCTGAGTTAGAGAAAGAGAAGGAGATGAAGATAGAAGTTGTTGAGTCAACTTCAAAGATATGTGAAAACAAGGGCAAGGGGCTGGTAGCAGAAAATGAAGATTCTTTGAGCCAAGATGATATGGATGATATTGATGAACATCTTGCATTTCTTTCCAGAAGATTTGCCAAGCTCAAGAAGAACTTTGGAACAGCAAAGCCAAATAGAAACATGGTGGATAAATCAAAATTCAAATGTTTCAAATATGGCTTGGCAGGGCACTTTGCCAGTGAATGTAGAAAGTTAGATTCCAGCAAGAAAAAGTTTGAGCATGTGGATTATAAACAGAAGTATTTTGAGTTGCTCAAACAAAAGAAAAGGGCTTTTATTACACAAGAAAGTGATTGGGCAGCAGATGGTCTGGATGAGGATGAAGATGTCAGCTATGTCAATCTAGCTTCAATGGCCAAGTCTGATGAAACAGAGTCAAGTTCTTCAAGTAATCAGGTAATAACCACTAACCTTGCACATTTATCTAAAGCTGAGTGTAATGATGCAATAAATGACATATCTACAGAATTATATCATTTGCGTGTTACACTTATGTCCCTCACTAAGGAAAATGCTAAAATCAAAGAAAACAATTTGTTTTTAAGTGAGAGGAATAATGTGCTAGAGTCTCAGTTTATTGAATTTGAAAAATTGAGAATAGAATGTAAGATTGCTAAGGAGGAATTAATTGAGTCCTTGAAGAAAGAAGAAATTTTGAAGAAGCAGCTTGAACGAGAACAGGAGGTGATTAAGGCATGGAAATCATCTAGAGATGTCCATGCTCAAATCATCAAAGTTCAAGGTATTGAGTCCTTCTGTGATGCAGCCTGGAAAAAGAATAAAGAGAAGCTGGAGTCCAATTTGGTTGAAGGATTGCTAACAGATGTAGACTCGACGGTTGATGAAAGTCATCCGTCGGATAATCAAAAAGGTTATCCGTCGAGTGACATAAATCCTCATCCGTCGGCTGTAACCAAACTTGCCAAGTTAAATGAAAAATATGGATCAGTTTCCAAAAACTTTATTTCAGGATAATCTAGTCAAGTGAAGAAGGAGAAGATAGTGAATGTTGGTCATCTGTCCATCAAGCAATTGAATGAAAAGATTGAGGTTAAAACAGAGGCTTAAAAGAAAAATAATAGAAATGGGAAAGTAGGTATTAACAAACATAACAACTACACACCTGATAAGTATGTTCCTTGTTAGGTCCCAATGTGTTTGTAGAAGGGGGGGTTGAATACAAATAGTACCGAATAATCGAATTAAATGCGGAATAAAAATATGAAACAAAATTCAAGTTAAATAAGAATATTATTAAACTTGAAAGGTGTTACAACAACTGTATCGATTACAAGGAATTAATCTCAAATTAATTATCACAAATCTAGAATAAATTCGACATGAACTTTTTCTATTTTTGTAATAAAAAGATTCAAATGCTAAACGCAATTTGAGATTAAGTTCTAGTTATTTTGATCCGCTACATAGTTACACAAGAACAAGATAAAGATTTCTAGTGGTTTGGATTTAACTTTACAAACTAGAAATTATGATCTTGAAGTTTGCAGATGAAGGATAAAATATTTCTTCTGCGGCTGCTCTGTTTTTTGTTCTTGTATATTTCTATATGTTGGATTAATTGAGTCTTCTGCTGCTTTTTGTTTTTATCAATCATTCAACAGACTCACTTCAACTAGCAAGACTTTCGGCAAGACTATCTGTTGTGCTTAGCAAGACAATCCTGAGCTCAGCAAGACAATCTGATTGAACTAGAAAGACTTTCGGTGAGACAATCAGTTGAACTAGCAAGACTATCTCCTTCCCAGTAGAACTTTCGGTAGGACAATTGAAATGACTTGGCATGACAATCGGTATGACAATCCTGATTGTCATGCTAGTTCATTTTCAATTGTCTTGCTGATTTAAGACTGTTTTTAATCCAATTAAACTTCTGTAAATTCTTAATATTAATTCTGAATTAATTAATCAATTAATTTAATTAATAAATAAATTAATCTTTGCAGATATAATTTATTTTCTTAATTAAATTATATGACTTAATTAATTAATAGACAATTAATACTAATCCTTAGCAGCAACCATTCTTCTGAAAATCTTCTGAAAATCACTAAGAATTATGAATCAATTCCACCACTTTAATGTTGACACTCAATGTACTGTCTGGTTCATCAGTGACTAACTTCCGTGATGTTTCTTCATGTCTTAACTTTGATTTCAGATTAAATTCAGATTAAATCCTTGTAATTATTTGATACCTTGACGAGATCTCTGTCACTTGATTAAATCCACAATCTTGATTTATATCACTGAGGCTTGATCAATTTCTTGAACTTCTTCCAGTTTATAATTCCTCAAGTCCGTAGATGAACCTTGTTTCTGAATCCTTTGACAGATGTTACTTTGTGAGATCTCTTTGACGGTAGATCCACTATTTACTTATTACATTCTTATTTGAGTTGAGTTAAATCCTCGAATATACAAATAGGCTATGACATATGCCTTACAATCTCCCCTATTTGTTTGTTAGACAATAACGCACAAATACCTAGAGGATAACTTAACTAACAAATAAGAAAAAGATATAAACAGAAATGCAAAGTAAATAGCAGAAAAGTTCTGGATGACATTTAACCTTTTCCAGATTCCAAATAGATGTTCCTCTAGACTGAACATATCTTCAAGTAGTTTCATCTTCTTTTATACAACCACATTTCCTGTTGAGAAGCACATATCTCTCTTGCTTCTCCCCCTATGAGAATCAACTTCCTTAGAGAAGATCACCTTCGTTTACCACCTCTCCCGTACAATAGGATCCGCAGATAAAAACCAATGGTACTCCCCTTTTAGAAAATAGCTTCTTCCCTTATCAGAAAATGACCTTGTGTTTACCACCTCTCCCGTACAATAGGATCTGTAGTTACAAACAACATGGTGTGGTGTAGTGTACATGTTTGATCTTTCTCTTCCTTCCTGCTATTTCTCCCCCTTAGTTGAGGAATCCTCCAAACTATTACTTAAGCTTTTATCTCCCCCTTAAAGAAGGAATGTATGCCGTCGTCTGAAGGAGTTCTCATATTTCACTTGTTTGGAAAAGAAATAACAAGTAGTTTCTCTTTCTTCCTCACTGTGAGTGTGTGATTCTATTTAGTGTACCTCACATATGTTTCACTCTTCTCTCCACTCGTGTTTACACTTATTCTCACAAGTGTATCACTCCACTCATAGCTCTAAAAATCAGCTGTACCTACAAGGAAAATCATCTTAGCCATCCTTAAGGAGGTCACAGGTGGTGCAATGGGAGTTCACAAATCCCCATCCTTGTTAAACTCGTCAGATGAATCTGAGTCATAATTTACAAGTTACTAGTTTCCCTTTTAGGGTTCCAGATTTGAATTCTGGGAAGGTAAACAATGATCCAAAGAATTTAGCATAAAGATCAAAGTTCCCTTCTAATGTATGTGAAGACATTTCCTTGTGACTCATCAGGTTATATCTGAATCATTGTCAACAAGTTGCCGATCTGCACCTATGTCAGATCCACTATCCGCAGATGCATCCAGGGTATTTAAGCCTGGGGAGGTAGACACTGACCACTGACATATGGCTTTTGGATCAGTATCCTCTCCTAACACCTGTAAAGGGAATTGGTCCATTAACGAACCTTGAACAATAGAATCTGACCTTAAAATTGTCGAAACTCTTGTTTCCGTCAACTCATCCTTTGTGTGTGTGACCTCTCCTTGTGCATCAAGAATTGTTTATGTTTGAAGTGGTGACACTACATCGGATACCTTGACCGACAGGCAAATTTCAATAGACGCACCCTGTTGAGAGAATGAATCTAGTAACTGTTTTTGAGCCTTTTCAGCCATTACATCTTTTTGAGAAGATGTATGGGGGCTAGCAGTTGTCTCGGTTTAAATACTACTCATCTATGTAGGAGACAGAGCTATTGGGTTGACTACAGAACCTTCCTTATGTGGTACACTAAGGCACTATCTCCCTCACACTCATTCATACTACATTTAGTGGTAAGAGAGTGTTGGTTGGTTCTGTTTATGTGTTTGTCTTTACAATCTGGGATAGAAGTTGTGGGTTTTCAACCTCATGACTGTCAATGAAAGAAAGTCATTGGAGACTGAACCTGTATCACAGAACATATGGCAATAGAGAGATAAAATGTACTTAAGATATATAATGAATGAAAATTATACATTTAATCTTTTGAGAGAGATGATGTACAATAGTGATTTCAAAGGATTTTACATGAAGTAATAAATAACTAATGTAGAAAGAAGTTTGATTTTCTCCTAAAACTCACTGCACATATAAAACAATATGTTTGTGCCTAGTGATAAGAGAGTTATTAATATGACGACTCTACTAGTTCATATTAAACTGTAACTTCAGTTAGAGTGTCATACAATGTCCTTGACGATTGCTTGAGTAGTACAATAGTTCATACCAACCTGAAGTGAGATTGTGAAGAAGAGATTGCATAGTCCAATAGATCTGCAGCTGCAAAGTCCATGAACTGTGGTGCATTGACTTCCTCTTTTGACTCACCAACCAGGAGTACACTTGTACACATCTTACTAGAGTCCAATTCCAAGTGTAATGTGCAGCAGGTGCCTGATATGTCGTAATATTCTCAAGTCTCATCACTGGTGCTATATGTTAGATACTGCTTCCTGATAATAACCTAGCACAATATACAAATTTTCAATGATAACATTCCCAGCTTGCAAACACCCATATCCCTCAGATAAACCTTTGCTGTTATCTCCAAAGGTAACCAGGGGGCCAGCTTTCTCAATCCACATTTGATAGCAGGGCTCTATCTCCGGTCATATGTCTTGATGATCCACTATCAAGAATCCACACTACCGGTTCCACCTGTTTAATGCCCTGCACTACAAATGGATTAGACCTTCTTCGGAACCCAAACTTGGTTGGGCCCGGCATACTTGTAGAATTGTCCTTTGTCAGGCAAAACAACATTTTTAATTTTAATGGTCTCAACTTTCTCAATGACTGAACATTTGACCTTGTAAACAGCCTTAACAAATTTCAGTTTAAGCTTAGGCACAAATGTCTCCTTTCTAGCCTTAGAAGGACTAGCAGTCTTAGACCTATCATTCTTCTTATTATTCACATGCTGACGAGGAGTATTCTTATCATTAGAAACATGCTTACCATTAAAATAAGCATACATCATATTAAAAGCACAAGACATACAATTAGAAACACCACATGCTTTATGAGAGATATTAACAGCAGGCAATTTATGCATGGTAGATATGTCATTTTTGTTATCCAACTCATGTGTGTCTGAGTTAGTCTCAGTTGCTTTCACAACTTTGACTGGAACTTTCGACACACTTGACTTGGAAACAACCTTCTCATTAGCATGATCTTCAGCACATATTTCTTCTTGAATAACAGAAGAGGTCGCATCAAATGGTTCAGCAATTGATGCTTTATAGAGGGGTTCATCAACACCCTTAAGCACATGTGGTACTTCCCTCCCTTTAGCACAAACATGAGGAGGGGAGTTTATGCCTAATTCTCCAATAGCAACATTGTAATCATAACCTATTCCAGATGTTTGATTAACAGCTTGCTTACTGTAGAATTCTTTAGCCTTCGAACAAGAATTGAAGTAGGCTCTAACCTTAGTCTCAAGACCGGTGATCTTCTCTTTGAGAATAGTTTCGAGTTTTCTATAACAGTTAACTCTATTCTCTAGAAAAGATACTTGTTCTTTTAACTTGTCTTGATTAATGTGCACAAGTCTTAATTCATTGACCTCTTTCTCAAGGTCTTTGATCTGTAAACTTAACAGTTCATTATCACGATGAGCACAATCTAAGTTACCTCCTAGATGATAAACTAATTCAGCATCAGTATATTTTACCTCTTTTCTTGACGTTGAAGCTTTTCCATCAATAGCCATAAGAGCAAGATTCTCATCTTCTTCATCTTCACTATCAGTATCATCCCAGCTTCTTCCCTTTGCCAGGTAAGCCCTTTCAGAGTTACTCTTCTGATTTGAATCATAAGAGTTCTTCCTTACTTGCTTTGGCTTCCTGCATTCTGTGGCAAAGTGTCCCAACTCATTGCAGTTATAGCATCTAATGGTGCTCCGATCAACCATCGCTATTTTGTATCCACCACTACTGGTGTTAGAGGATTTCTCTTGAATCTGACATTGGAGAATCTCTTCACAATTTGGGCCATTGACTCATCTTCCAATTGCTCCAGCTCTTCCAAGGAATAAAAATCATCACTGGATTGATTTGTAGTAGGAGGATCATATTCTGCTACTATCACATTTTCCTCAGCCTTGGAAAACTGCACCATTCTCTCCGACTGTTGAGATTGTTGTTGTTGTTGACCTTCAGCTACAAGAGCAGTAGATGTGCTGACCATTATATCTTTCCCGTAGACTTCCTTTTGCTGAAACTGCTCCAACTTATAGGTTTTCAACACACCATAAAGTCTATCCAAAGAAATCTCACTCAGATCTCTAGCTTCTCTAATGGCAGTGATTCTATGTTCAAGATGAGTTGGTAGTGTTAAAAGGAACTTTTTGTTGACCTCCCTAATTGAATAATATTTCCCATTTATGTTTAGGTTGTTGATCAACGCATTGTACCTTTCAAACACTTCAGTAATTCCTTCTCCTGGATTTGATTTAAAATGTTCATACTCAGAGGTTGGGATCTCCAACTTGTTCTCCCTAACTTCCTCTGTACCTTCATTAATCACCTCAATAGTTTCCCAGATGTGTTTGGAATTTTTACAGTTCATCACATGTCTGTTCATTAAGGGATCGAGGGAATCAACTAAAATTAACTGAAGGCTGGCATCCAAGGAGGCTTCTTCTTTTTCAGTAGGAGAAAAATCCTCAGGCTTTTTTGGATAGGTTCTAGCTTTGGTAATCACAACATCATCTACTATCACATCTGGTTCAATAACCATTGGAGTTGTTGGACCCTTCTTTAACAAGTTCAGATATTTGGGATTTGCAACTTGTAAAAACAAGAGCATCTTCTTCTTCCACATGATATAATTTTCTTTGTCAAATAGTGGAATTTTAACGGTTCCAACTTTTTGTGAAGTCATTATGAATTTTTGAATAAATAAAAATTCAAGGATTTGAAAAATCACAAAAGTCTAGGATCTTGATTTGTTCGTTAGTCAGAAGGCTCTGATACCAATTGTTAGGTCCCAATGTATTTGTAGAAGGGGGGTTGAATACAAACAGTACCCAATAATCGAATTAAATGCGGAATAATCTCAAATTAATCTCAAATTAATTATCGATTACAAGGAATTAATCTCAAATTAATTATCACAAATCTAGAATAAATTTGACATGAACTTTTTCTATTTTTGTAATAAAAAGATTCAAATGCTAAACGCAATTTGAGATTAAGTTCTAGGGATTTTAATCCGCAAGATAGTTACACAAGAACAAGATAAAGATTTCTAGTGGTTTGGATTTAACTTTACAAACTAGAAACTATGATCTTGAAGTTTGCAGATGAAGGATAAAATATTTCTTCTGCGGCTGCTCTATTTTTTGTTCTTGTATATTTCTATATGTTGGATTAATTGAGTCTTCTGCTGCTTTTTGTTTTTATCAATCATTCAACAGACTCACTTCAACTAGCAAGACTTTTGGCAAGACTATCTGTTGTGCTTAGCAAGACAATCCTGAGCTCAGCAAGACAATCTGATTAAACTAGAAAGACTTTTGGTGAGACAATCAGTTGAACTAGCAAGACTATCTCCTTCCCAGTAGAACTTTCGATAGGACAATTGAAATGACTTGGCATGACAATCGGTATGACAATCCTGATTGTCATGCTAGTTCATTTTCAATTGTCTTGCTGATTTAAGACTGTTCTTAATCCAATTAAACTTCTGAAAATTCTTAATATTAATTCTGAATTAATTAATCAAGTAATTCAATTAATAAATAAATTAATCTTTGCAGATATAATTTATTTTCTTAATTAAATTATATGACTTAATTAATTAATAGAGAATTAATACTAATCCTGAGCAACAACCATTCTTCTGAAAATCTTCTGAAAATCACTAAGAATTAAGAATCAATTCCACCACTTTAATGTTGACACTCAATGTACTGTCTGGTTCATGAGTGACTAACTTCCGTGACGTTTCTTCATGTCTTGACTTTGATTTCAGATTAAATTCAGATTAAATCCTTGTAATTATCTAATACCCTGACGAGATCTCTGTCACTTGATTAAATCCATAATCTTGATTTATATCACTGAGGCTTGATCAATTTCTTGAACTTCTTCCAGTTTATAATTCCTCAAGTCCGTAGATGAACCTTGTTTCTGAATCCTTTGACAGATGTTACTTTGCGAGATCTCTTTGACGGTAGATCCACTATTTACTTATTACATTCTTATTTGAGTTGAGTTAAATCCTCGAATATACAAATAGGCTATGACATATGCCTTACATTCCTAGAAAAATCTGTGTTAAGTGTGGTACTGTTAATCATCTATCTGTTAATTGCAAACTTGCCATGCCTACTTCTATGACTATACCACCTTCTTTTCCCAACATGAGTGTTATGCCTTCTATGCCTTTGAATGCTATGTCTACACAGAATACGAATGCACAATTTGCTAATATGCCATTTGCACCTAATCCTTATTATGCTGCATTTAGTATGCCTCAAATGCCATTTAGCATGCCCTACTGGAATAACATGTTTGCAAATAGCATGCCCCTGTTAATGAAAATATAACTGATAATTCTGTTTTAATGAATGGTTTCAAAGGTCCAACTCAGATGACTAAGGATGAATTTGATATCCCTAAGTCAAATGAGATCAAACCTAAGAAATAGAAGAAGAAAACTAACAAGGCTGGACCCAAGGAAATTTGGGTACCAAAATTAAGTTGATTTAATTTTAATGTGTGTAGGGAAACAGAAAGAATATGTGGTACTTAGCAGCTGCTCCTCAAGTGTGAAGCCTCCACCGGTATCCACCAAGAAATCGATGTAATGGAGGAGGAGGAGGTGGAGAGAATTAGGGTTTTGAAATTTTTTAGGTTGAGGCAAAAAATAGGGTTTATAATAGTATATTTATAGGAAAAATTTTCAGCTGAAAATTTTCCATAAAATATTATTATTATTAACCCTTTATTATTCTCACTAATAATTAAAACACCTTTTAATTATTAATCTTTTTTCTAAACACTTTAGAAATAATTCTCTCACTTGATTTAATTTCCAAAAAATTAAATTCTTAATTAATAATATTAAGAACTTTTTCTTAATTAATTTATAATCAATTAAATCTCATTTAATCAATTATTAAATTTTCCAATTAATTATTTATTTCCTAAATAAATAATTATCAGCCATTATTAATTAATTCCTCCACCATTAAATCATTCTCTTTTATGGTGTGACCCTGTAGGTTCAATATTAAGCCGGTAGTAGAAATAAATAATTATAAAACTATTTTATCATTATTTATATAAATTCTCTAATTCATTAAATATGATTAATTAATTAATCATATTTATTCTACATCGTGAGGGATACTTCTCAGCATATCGCGACTATCCGGATAATACGAATTCACTGCTTAGAATACCAAGAACCTATTCAGTGAGTAGTTACCATACAATCAATTCCTTCTACCCTGCAATGTCATGATCAAATATAAGGCATGGAACTTTTGTCAAGTCTATCTTATTTAATCACTTGCTTTCCCATTCACTATGCTTAGTTCTATTTAATGTAAATTAGAAACTCATTTCTAATTTCATACACTCTGGCCAGAGATTCCTGAACTAGCATAAGTGGATCAACATTGAACATTCTCTTCCTTCACTGGAAGGGGTAGATCCTTTATTGATCATACACTATCTTCGTGTACAAATTCCTAGACCCAATAGAGCCCTTATAATGGTCCTTGGAGACTAAGAACTAAACCATAACATAGTTCAGTGTACACAAGATGACTATGATGACCTCAAGTCTAAGGATACTTGTACAACTATCACTATGTGAACAACTGCTGACACGTGAGTGAACTCCATCAGTTGTTCAGCTGTGTGAGTCATGTTCAGTGAACTTATTCTATAATAAGCACCTACATACTAGCTATAGTGTCACCACACAAATGTCTAGGAGAACAGACATCCTTCATAATGAAGCAAGCATAGTATGTACCGATCTTTGCGGATTATTAATTACCAGTTAGTAATCCTACGACCAGGAACTATTTAAGTTTGGAGTTATCATCTTTTAGGTCTCATTATTATGATCTCATCACAATCCATAAAAGGCTTTACTCTAAACTGTGGTATATCTTATTTAAACACTTAAAATAGATAGAGCCCGCAATAAAAATAAAACAAGTCTTTTATTAATATCAATGAAATCAAAACAGATTACATAAAAGTTATTCCTAAATCCTCATACATGATTGGACTTAGGACATATCTCTTTCAGTTACTAAAGTATTTTCTGGTAAAATTAGCAACTTTGATTCTGTTAATATCTACATGCTCAATATGCACTACATGCTAGTAACTGATAAATACTTCAATTTCAGTGATCTAGTCTTGTTTGAGTTAGGGTTTAAGTTAGGGGAGCTTAATAAGAGGGGTAAGAATGTTTATTATGCAAGATGTTTCATGATGCTTGCTAACCACCTCTCTGAGGATATTGTGCTTGAGAACCCAACCAACAAGTTAGATTATTGGGTTCAAGAAAGAAGAATTATTCCAGATCTCAATAGAGCAGATCACCACAAAGAGTTGCCACTCTTCTACTTTCCAGTAATGGAGGTACCTTAGGTAAGTGAGGTAATTTCAACTGTCTCTACTCTTCCAACCTCAACCATTTCTTTGCCTTCTAGTGTAGTAGTGGTATCTGTGTCAATGACCAGACATATGCCTACCCAAGCTACCAAAACCAAAGATAAAGAAAGCCCCCTCTGATGTCTTTCAAAAGATGCCAGTTGTAAAATCCACTAAACACAAAGAGGGGAGTGTGAAGGTGGGAAAGAAAGGTGAGGGACATAGTGAAAATCAAAGAAGCCCTAAGGATAAAGATTGTGAGCATAATGTACCCAAACCAAGCCACACCACAGTTTCCCAACAAATTGTGGTTGTTAATAAGGATAAAAGCTCAATTCTAGTTTCATCCTCCCAAAAGGATGTAACTATTGAAACAATCTCTCAACCAGGAGCACAGAACAAAAGGGGTAGGGACACAAGTTTACCATAAACCTACACAAGAAAGAAGAAATCTAAAACCCTTGGGGATGTACAGGGTACACACACAGTGCAAACTGGAGCTAAAGACCCAATCACTGCACCATCTCAAAGTCAAATTGATGTGGCTTCAACAAATGTGGAGTCACGGCCAAAATCTGTACAAATTGAAACACCTCAAACACCAAATTCTCCCACACAATCTTTGGATGTTGACATGATTCAAACATCACAACCATATTCTTCGTCTTTAACTCTGTTGGAGAAGCCAAAAATCCATGCAAGTGAGCATCATCTTCTAGATGATTTATTGGCTCACTTGCCATTTCTTTCTAAGACTGTTGAGACATCGTGCCAAAATTTTCATCAATCTGTACAGAGTCCACAATAGTCTCCACTCCAAACTCATTCATTTCTACTCACTCGATGGATATTGTTCATCCGTCGAGTAGTGATTGTATCCCGACGGATGTGCCTAACAACAATCATCTGTCGGATAGTCAAATTACTACCCCGATGGATATTTCTCATCCGTCGGGTGTCTCTGCAAAACTCCAAAGTTCAACTATAGTTACAAGTGCAGATGACTTAGTAATTGTGCAATCACTATTATGATTGAGGGAAGGTAGTGACATGAGTGAGAGTCTGGGTTGCTCCCAGGAAAAAGGAGAGGAAAAGAGTGATCTAATGCAGTCCATTTCTTCAAGACTGGCAAAAGTGAGTGTGAGGAGTCTCACCTTAGATGGTGAAGGTGAAGGTGTGAAGGTGGGGAGCCAAGGTGAGACCTTGATGTAAGAAAAGAGAGATAATGAGAAAAATGCAGGTACAGGAGACATAAGAGTGGATGTCATTGTAAGTGAGTCAATAAATGTCCAGGATGCAGACAGTGAGGGACTATCTCAGCAAACTCAAGCTGTTATAGATTCTACCTCCTTAGATGCTGAGACATTTACTCATCTTGTTCCAGCATATCAACTTCTAGCTGGACAGGGCAATGACAATGCAGAAAGGATACTAAACTTGGTGCACACCATACAGTCCATGCAAAGAGCTAAGGATGCCATCACAGCTTTGCCTTCAACAGCTGGTAATGTTGATTATGAGGCTGATGGTTCAGAAGAATTCTTTGGAGGTGAGGGTGGAGATAGTTAAGAAGATCCATTGGATATAGGGGGAGAAGTAGGCCCTAGTTCAAGATCAGGCATGCCATCTTGGACATTTTCAAAGCAGTATGATGAACACTATTTCAAGACAACACTCATCCAACTTATCAGCCAAACACAGTCTGCACTTCAATCATCCACAAATGCTAGCACCAAGAAGCTTCTGCAAGCACATCTTGCATCTCTCCAACTACAGCAAATATCAGGCTACCAACAAAGTCAAAATGTCTCCCTCATCAAAAATGAAGTTGATCAACTTAAGAAAGACATGTCTGACAAGTTGGAAGCTAGACTTCCAAAGACAACAATGATAGACATCAAAAGACAGCTCAGGAAAAACTCTGATCTTACAACCAAGGTGGATTCCTTGGACAAAAGAATGGTTGCTATGGAAGCTTCTCTTACAGCAATCCATCTACACCAAGCACAACAAACAGACTTGCTTCAAAAACTGGTGGCTGCACAGACCTCCTCCTCTACTCAGCTTGATGATAACAAAAAGGGGGAGAAAGAGAGTTCTAGGAGTGAGGGGAAGCAAAAGGTGCTTAACATTCAAGTGAGTAAAGCAATTGTGCCAACAATTGCTTTCACAAAGCCACCAACCAAAGATAGCATTGGGCTGATAAATGAATCAGAAAACACATTGAGAGCAGCTGAGAAGAAGCAGTTTAGTCCAATAAACTGGGAGAAAATTGATGAGGATATTCAAAAGAAGTTTGGTCTACCAAAGAAGCCAGAAAAATCAGTCATTCATCACTCTCAAGTCAGGCCAATTTCTGTGAATGATATGAGAATGAACTATCTGGAAAAAGGCCACACATCCTGCGTTAAATCCCTAAAGGCAGATCTAATCATGAAGCCAAAGGTGAACTGCCCAAACTCTTCACTAAAGAACTGTTAGGTCTCAATATGTTTGTAGAAGGGGGGTTGAATACAAACAATACCGTTTAATCGAATAAAATGTGGGATAAAAAAGGTGAAACAAAATTCATGTTAAATAAACTTATTATTAAACTTGAAAGGTGTTACAACAACGGTATCATTTACAAGGGATTAATCTCAAATCAATTATTACAAATCTAGAATAAATTCGACATGAACTTTTTCTATATTTGCAATAAAAATATCAAATGCTAAAAGCGATTTGAGATTAAGTTCTAGGGATTTCGATCCGCTAGATAGTTACACAAGAACAAGAAAAGTATTTCTAGTGGATTGGATTTAACAATAAATGCTAGAAATAAATGATCTGTGAATTTGCAATAATTTTTCTGCAGGTTTCTTTTGTTCTGTGTACTACTGTTGAATATTCAATGATGTGTTCTGTATGATTAAAATGAATGTTCAGCTTCTGCTTCTTTTATCAACCAACCGAATGAAAATGAACTGGCATGACAATCTCTTTGGCTCAGCAAGACTTTCGGTAGGACTATCTTTTAGAACTAGCAAGACAATCCAAATGAACTAGCAAGACTTTCGGTAGGACAATCAGATTGTTTTGGCTGAAAATAAATAGATTTAAATCCTATAATAATTCTGGTAAGACAATCCTTTTGAATTAGCATGACTTTCGGTATGACTATTGATTGTCATACCGATTGTCATACTAATACAATCAGTTGTCTTGTTGAATTAAAAGAGATTTTTAAACCAATTTAAATTCTGAAAATTCTTAATATTAATTCAGAATTAATTAATCAATTAATTCAATTAATCAAATAAATTAATCTTTACAGATATAATTTATTTTCTTAATTAAAATATATGACTTAATTAATTAATAGAGAATTAATACTAATCTTGAGCAGCATCCATTTTTCTGTATATCTTCTGAAAATCACTGAAATATATGAATTAATTCCACCACTTCAATGTTGACACTCGATGTACTGTCTGGTTCATGAGTGACTAAATTCCGTGACGTTTCTTCATGCCTTGACCTTGATACTCTTGAGTTTCTTCAGACTAAATCCTTGTAAATAATTGATACCCTGACGAGATCTCTGTCACTTGATTAAATCCACAATCATGATTTATATCACTGAGGCTTGATCAATTTCTTGAGCTTCTTCCAGTGAATTAAGTCATCAAGTCTGTAGATGAACAATGTTACTTAATCCTTTGACATATGTTACTCTGTGAGATCTCTCTAACGATAGATCCACTATTTACTTATTACATTCTTATTTGAGTTGAGTTAAATCCTCGAATAAACAAATAGGCTATAACATATGCCTTTCAATCTCCCCCTATTTGCTTGTTAGACAATAACAACAAATACCTAGAGGATAACTCAACTAACAAATAAGAAAAATATATAAACAGTAATGCAAAGTAAATAGCAGAAAAGTTCTGGATTATATTTAACATTTTCCAGATTCCAAAAGAAATTTACAAGTGAATACAAGATAGATGTTCCTCTAGCCTGAACATATAACTATATTAGTCTATCTTGATTCATAAAGCTTTAATCATATTACATTGTGTTTTGAGCTAATTGAATTCAGTTGTCCTCTCTTCTGACTTCACCTTTTTCTAAATCTTGAAGCAACTCTTTGTCAAAGACACGATCCTTTTCTGAAGTGAAGCTGTCTGGTCTAACTGGTTGAACTCCAACTGTCTTTAGCTTATTCTTGAGTTAATTGTACCTTTTAATATTATTTTCACAATAAGCTTGAATCAGATCAGCTGCTTGAGTTTTCAACATGGATGAATATCCAGCAGTTCTCAAGTGATGTTCCATCCAGACCAGATGCTTAGCTGAGTAGTCTTTAAGAGATTGTGAATCGAGCTGGCAGATTTGAAGACAGTCAGACTTAAAGAATCTTACCTGATGAGGATTGTTGACCACTTGAGGACTAGCCCTGCTGGCAAACTCTTTGAGCCTTTCTCGAAGAACTTCATTCAATTCTGAGCTTCTTTTTACTTTGTTGAGAAGAACCCAAATCTCTGACAAAGAACAATTCTCAAACAGATGAAGTGACACCTTGAAAGATCCTTCGCTCTGACAATATACAAATATGCTCATCTCATTTAGGGATCTGTCAAAGGCAGCTGTGATCCTTGAGACTTCAGTCTTTATAGCATTCATGTACATGTCATTATTTGGATTAGAGATCTCTAGCTTGTCCAGAAGATGTAGAAACTGTCTATCATTGTTTATGCTCAGCTGAGGCATATGAAGTACTCTCCTAGCTTCATCCCATTTTTCACCGATTTTCAGTCTGACATCTCTTCTCCTTTCTTGAGCTTTAATGTCATGAAGACGTTGCTTTTGAAGAGTTTCTGTTCTTTGTATGTCTTTCCTCATGTCAATGATCTGGGAGACCTTTTTGAGTTCAGCTTCTTTTCTTTTCATCTCTGACTGCTGCTGCTGAAACTCTTTCTCAAATAGAGGATCCACTGGAGCTTCCTCCTCCCATTCTCCAAAATCACTTTCCTCCTCAGCTTCAAAGAAACCATCTTTATTTTCCAAGACTGGTTCAGTGGGAACATCACAAATATCAAAGTCATCTTGTTCTCCACTATAGTAGATATCATCAGGCTTCCCTGTGCCTCCAGCAGACGACTCTTTTTCTTTTCCCTTATCACTTCTCCCTTTCTTCTCCCCCTTGGTTGAGGAATCCTCTAGAGACTTTCCCTTAGATCCTCCATGACCTCCATCACCTCCCGGGCCTGAGCCTCCACCAGACGGCCCTTCAAAGAAAGTCCTTTGTTCTTCATTGGGACAGTGAGAATTTTTGATCATGTAGTACAGGTGCTTCATCCCTTCATTCAGATGTTCCATACCCGTCCCTATCTTCAGAAATCTGGAGGAATCTAGTGAATGATTCATTTCAACCAAGTCTTCAAGAGAAGTCATTCTTGTATGTAGAGAGCAGAAGTTTGAAATGTCGTCAGCTGATAACGTTGGAGATTCCTGGATTGAGTTAAGCTTTGGTACAACAGATGTCTTCAAATATGATATTTCAGTCCTGATAAGAGCCAGCTGATTATTGACAGAGGTGGAAGAAGAAGACCGTTCAACCACTTGTGCTTTGAATGATTTAGCTTTAGCCTGACTTTTTGCAAGTTGTTCCTTGAGATCAGCAATTTGAGCTAACAGATTTTCAGTGTCTGTGTCTGTGTGTGCGCTCATCTGAATATCTCTCCTGTTTAATTCACTCAACTCACGTGCATGTGTATCTCTCAATATAGTTGCTCGTGAGGAGTCTTCCTGAGGCTGATCTTCTGTACCTGCATTTAAAATCACCCTAGCCTCTTCAAGAGAGGTCAGTGGTGGTGTAATGGGAATTCGCGAGTCCCGATCCTCAGTCAAACCTATCATTTCATGTGAAATAGATGTCTGAATTGCTTCAGGGATAGATTGACCGAGTTGCCCTCCACTTTCTCCAGATAAATCTGCGAGTGGAGAATCCCGTGAGGGAGCCAGAGGTGTTGGATCTGGGAGGGGAGAAAATGACTCTATTAAAGGTGGCTGAGAGTCAGATTTTCCCTTAGAAGCATGTGACTGCTCTTCTGCCGTAACTATGGCAGGCACTGTAACCGACTCTATGTGCACTCCTCGCTCCATGTCCTGAGTATCATCTACTGGTCTGTATGCTTCCATTGTGAGTAATGGAATTGTGCTTGACTCAGTACAGGATGCCATGGCCCTATGGCAAATTTTAATAGATTCATCCTGTTGAGAGAATGTTTCTAGTAACTGTTCAGTGGCCATTTCAAAGTCCATGTCCTGTTGGGAGGACAAGAATGGGCTTTCAGATGCCTCAGTAAATGTTCTTCTTTTCTTCGGAGGAGGCAGAGCTGAGGGTTCATTCACATCTACCAACAAACTACTTCCTATTAACCTTCTAGGCAACATTTTAGACAGTGGGGGAGAGGTTGAGATAGGTTGTGACTCTGTGTTTGGCTCTATGACCTGGGATTGAAGCTGTGGTTCTACAACTTCATGGTCAGTCCTATCAACCACTGGGGGTCTTTTAACAGAAGTAGGAATAGGTTGAGTTGTAGGAACTATTACCTGTAGAGGAAGAGCATCTGATGCTTGAGCCTGGGTGGTTTGAACCACTGGAGGTTGAGCTTGCTGTTCATGACCGGGAAGATTGAAGATAGGTAAGGGAATATAAGTGGCCATGAAAGCAGATACAAGTACTGGAACTTGCATGAATTTGAAAGTTGTGTCTTGGCGGGTGTAAATCTTTTTGCTTACAGGAGGGGGTTCGGTTACTGCGGAGTTAGCAAAAAGGGCTTTATGCTCAGGTGAGAGAATATGTTCTGTTATGAGCATGAGAAAACGAGCATAGTAACATGAGACCCTACGATTTATAGAATGATCACGTAAAGCACTAGTGAGACGTCTCAAGAGAATGGGTAAAAGTAGTTTGCCAAAATTGATCCTTTGATTGAAAACAACCGCAAGACCAATATACTGCAGAGTGGAAGTGATGTTGTGAAAGTTGGATTTAGTGCAGTTGGCAAACACTTTAGAAATCGAAGAAAATGTCCCATTTAGACACCAAATTGGATTTTGATAACTTGGTTAAATTAATTACCCCCTGATAGTGAATAGCATGGAAAAAGTTTGAAATATCATTTTCAGAGGGCAAATTACAGAAATTGTCCATAGGAAAATTTAAAGCTCGATTGACGACAGTTTCATCAACCACATACTGTGTGTTTGCCACGGTGAATGAAAAAGATTTAAAATCATCGGCCACAATAGAGGTTGTGCAAATCAGTATTAGCAAATCAACATTTAAAATCACATTTGATTTAATAGCAGAGCTAACAATCGAATGGTCATTTAAAAATCTAATCCACGGCTTAAAATTTTCTACATCACATTTATCTGGATTAAAATAACCAACAAGATTATGCGAAACGATTTGGAAATTGAGAGCCATTTTTTTAAAAAAAATAATAAGACACACACTTTCACAATTTTAAGAGTAATATTAAGAAAATTTGAATTAATTAAATTAATTTAACAATTCGAATTAAATCAATTATATTCGAAAAATTTAGAAAGATTTGTATCTCGTTAAAGTTCTTTAAAACAAAATTAAAATAAAAAACCCAAAATCAAACAAACACAAACTGATTTTTTTAACAAAAATTCGACAGCACTTCCGTATGTATATACTTGTATGTATATATCACAGGAGTGATGATTTTTGTATGCTGAGTAAAAACTCGAGCAAGGAAGACAAGCAAGCAGTTTTGAGTTTGATCGAATAGAGAGAGAGAGAGAAAAAAATGAGAGAGAAAAAAATTGAAGACTGTTGAAATTTTGGAGAGAAAAAAAAACTGAACTGAATGATAAAACAAAACAAACAAAAAAAACTGTTAAGTAGACAACTGGTATGACAATTCGGGATAGTCTTACTGATTGTCATACCGATAGTCATACAAGGCAATTTTGAAGAAAAAACAAAAAATAAAACAAATAATAATATATATCTGGTATGACAATCTGATAGTCATACCGATTGTCATACCAGTACAAAATAAAACATAATATATCTGATATTAATTTTATTACTGGCATGACAATCAATAGTCATACCGATTGTCTTGCCAGTTATAAAATTAAACTGATTTAAAAATAAACAAGTATTAGTACTGGAATGACTTTCAGCAGGACAATTTCAATTGTCTTGCCGATTGTCATTCTAGTATAAAATAAATTAAGTATTTTAAATATACTGAATAATTAACATAAAAACTGTTAAAAACACAAAAAAACAGAATATATAAAATATTACAATTACAGAAAACTGAAATGAATATGGCAGAAAATATTTACATAATTAAAATAATTAAAATATTTCAGAGATAATAATATTTTCAGTCCAAAAATAGATTTCTTTTGAATTTTAACAAATTAAATTCATAGAAAAATATTTTTAGAGAAAATAAAATATTCTGAGATATTAAAATTAACAAGTTGAGTAAATAAATAAGATAAGATAATAAAAATGACATAGAAATAAGCAAAAAATTTTGGAAAATGATAAAATAAATTTGCAAATGAATTTTTCATTTATGAAAAATTCATTTGTAAATTCACTCAAGAACAAATTTCAGATATTTACAAGTTTAATCACTAAAGCTATTCAACATACCCAATTTACCAACTAATTTGGTAAATGTGGATTCATCAAGAGGTTTAGTGAAAATATCTGCTATTTGTTCTTCTGTTGGAAAAAAATAGTTCAACAGTACCATTCATGATGTGCTCTCTAATAAAATGATACCTGATGTCAATGTGTTTGGTCCTTGTATGCTGCACAGGGTTGTTGGTGATGGCTATTGCACTTGTATTGTCACATAGAATAGGTATTTTGTTCAATACAGAGCCATAGTCCCGTAGCTGATTCCTAATCCACAAGATCTGAGCACAACAGCTTTCAGCAGCAATATATTCAGCCTCAGCCGTTGAATTTGAAACTGTTTGTTATTTCTTGTTGTACCATGAGACTAGTCTGCTACCTAGGAATTGACAACTCCCTGAGGTGCTTTTCCTATCAACAACACTTCCTGCGAAATCTGAATCTGTATATCCAACAAGGTTAAAACCAGATTCTTTAGGGTACCAAATACCTAGATTTGGTGTTCCCTTAAGATATCTTAAGATTCGTTTAACAGCAACGAGATGAATATCTCTAGCATCCGCTTGGAACCTTGCACATAAGCATGTAGCATACATAATATCTGGTCTACTTGCAGTAAGATAGAGTAACGAGCCAATCATACCTCTGTAGCTTGTGACATCTACCTTAATGGAGTTTTCACATGGTCCAAGCTTGACAGCTGTAGTTGACGGAGTCCTTGCTGATGCAGAATCCTCTAGATTATACTTTTTGAGGAGTTCTTTGAGATACTTGGATTGACAAATAAAAGTTCCATCTAACCTTTGATTTACTTGTAATCCAAGAAAGAACTTCAGCTCTCCCATCATGCTCATTTCAAATTTGCTGTGCATTAACTTAGCAAATCTCTTACAGAGATTATCATTAGTAGACCCAAATATTATATCATCCACATAGACTTGGACTAATATAGTATCATTCTTATGCTTTTTAGAAAAGAGAGTTTTGTCTATGACACCTCTAATAAAGCTATTTTCAATAAAAAAATTCAGAGAGAGTGTCATACCATTTTCTCGGAGACTATTTGAGTCCATAGATAGCCTTGAAAAGAAAGAAGACAAAATCCAAATGATCTGGATCTTCAAAACCAGGAGGTTGCTCTACATATACCTCTTCATCCAGCTTTCCATTTAGAAAGGCGCTCTTGACATCCATTTGATAAACTTTAAAGTTAGAGAATGCTGCAAATGCCAAAAATATCCGGATGGCCTCTAGTCTAGCCACTGGAGCATAGGTTTCATCATAATCAATACCTTCAGCTTGAGAATACCCTTTATCTACCAGTCTTGCTTTGTTTCTTGTAACCACACCATCTTCATCTAGTTTATTCCCGAATACCCACCTAGTACCAACAGCTTTCTTATGTGTAGGTCTAGGTACCAGTTTCCAGACTTGTTGATGTTCAAACTGATTGAGTTCATCTTGCATAGCAATCACCCAATCTGGATCAGTCAGTGCTTCCTCAATCTTCTTAGGTTCCATCTCAGAAAGAAATCCTAAGAACAGACACTCATTTTGAGTAGCACGTCTAGTTCTGACTCCAACATCTGGATCACCAATAATCAACTCAAAAGGATGAGCTTTATTCCAGACAGTCTGTCTTGGAAGATTTGATCTTGATGATTTGCCTTGAAATTCATTGGGATGTTGTGTCCTACTAGTTGATCCTTCAGCATCTCCCCCTGAGTTGTTGCCATGTTGACTTGAAGATTCTCCATCAGTAGCAGTGGTATCTCCATTGTTGCCAAAGTTTCCATCACCATTACCTTGAGTATCATCATGATTAACAGGTTCTTCATCAGCAACAACCTCAGGTTCTTGACCATGTTCTGATTCTGAATCTGACATATCATCAAACTTCAGTTTCTCAGAAGGATCTTCAGTTTGGATACTAGGGAGTTTAGTGTCATCAAATGTAACATTGACACTTTCAGTTACTTTGTGTTGATCAATGATATACACTCTGTATGATCTTCTTCCATATCCAACAAAAATACCCTCATATGCCTTTGCCTCAAATTTACCACGACGATCATCTCCATCCTTGAGCACGAAGCATCTGGCACCAAATACATGAAAGTATTTGATAGAAGGTTTCTGTTCATTCAAAATCTCATAAGGAGTTTTCATGAAGTCTTTGTTGATTAGAGTTCGATTCTGAGTATAACATGCAGTATTGACAGCTTCAGCCCAAAAGTACATTGGAAGACCTGATTCACTTAACATCGTTCTTGCATCTTCAATCAATGTACGATTCTTCCTTTCTACCACTCCATTTTGCTGAGGGGTTCTAGGAGCTGAAAATTTTCTGGTAATCCCTTTATCTGTACAGAATCCATTGAGAAGTGAATTCTTGAATTCTGTTCCATTATCTGACCTTATTGCTCTAACAGTGACATTAGAATCTAACTCAATCATCTTGATATGATCAATCACAACTTGTGGTGTTTCATCCTTAGAGTGAAGAAATAAAACCCAAGTATACTTGGAATAGTCATCAACTATCACAAGATAGTAACACTTCTTTGACATCGAAAGGACATTAACTGGTCCAAATAAATCCATGTGCAATAATTGCAGAACACTAGTTATGGAAGATGTGTCAGTACCTCTGTGACTTGCTTTCTTTGACTTTCCTTTCTGGCAAGCCTCACATAGTCCTTCTGGGGAGAATTCCAGCTGAGACAGACCTCTGACCAATTCTCTTTTGACAAGAGAATTCATTGTTTTGAAATTGAGATGAGAAAGTCTCTTGTGCCATAGCCAACTCTCATATGACGATGCCTTTGCAATAGAAACAATTGACTTCAGGATTGCTTCCAGAGTTCATGTCAGCTACGAACAGATTTCCTTTCCGGATTCCCATCAAGGAGGGTTTTTCATTTTTCTTGTGCAGAATCTGACACTTCAGCTTGTCGAATAAAACATTGTAGCCGTTGTCACAGAACTGACTAATGCTAAGCAGATTGTGTTCAAGTCCTTGCACAACATACATATTTTCAATGATAACATTTCCAGCTAGCAAACAGCCATATCCCTCCGTTAAACCTTTGTTATTATCTCCAAAGGTAACCACTGGGCCAGCTTTCTCAACCACATTTGATAGCAGGGCTCTATCTCCGGTCATATGTCTTGACGATCCGCTGTCAAGAATCCGCACTACCGGTTGTACCTGTTTAATGCCCTGCAATATAAATGGATTAGACCTTCTTCGGAACCCAAGCTTGGCTGGGTCTGGCATACTTGTAAAATTGGCCTTTATCAGGCAAAACAACATTCTTAATTTTAATGTTCTCAACTTTCTCAATGACTGGACATTTGTCCTTGTGAACAGCCTTGACAAATTTCTGTTTAGGCTTAGGCACAAATGTCTCCTTTCTAGCTTTAGGAGGACTAACAGTCTTAGACCTATCATGCTTTTTATTATTCACATGCTGACGAGGAGTAGTCTTATCATTAGAAACATGCTTACCATTAAAATAAGAATACATCAAATTAAAAGCACAAGACATACAATTAGGAACACCACATGCTTTATGAGAGGGATTAACAATAGGCAACTTATGCATGGTAGACATGGCATTTGTGTTATCCAACTCATGTGTGTCTTAGTTAGTCTCAGTTGCTTTCACAACTTTGACTGGAACCTTTGACACACTTGACTTGGAGACAGCTTTCTCATTAGCATGATCTTCAGCACGGATTTCTTCTTGAATAATAAATGAGGTCTCATCAAATGGTTCAGCAATTGATTCTTATAGAGGGGTTCATCAACACCCTTAAGCACATGTGGTACTTCCCTGCCTTTAGCACAGACATGAGGAGGGGAGTTTATGCCTAATTTCCAATAGCAACATTATAATCATACCTATTCCAGATGTTTGATTAACAGCTTGCTTATTGTAAAACTCTTTGGACTTCGAACAAGAATTAAAGTAAGCTTTAACCTTAGCCTCAAGACCGATGATCTTATCTTTGAGAATAGTTTCGAGTTGTCTATAACAGTCAACTCTATTCTCTAGAAAAGATACTTGTTCTTTTAATTTATCTGATTAATGTGCACAAGTCTTAATTCATTGACCTCTTTCTCAAGGTCTTTGATTTGTTGATTTAACAATTCATTATCACGACAAGCACAATCTAAGGAACCTCCTAGATGATAAACTAATTTAGCATCAGTAAATTTTACCTCTTTTCTTGACGATGAGGTGTTTTGCATCACTAGCCATGAGAGCAAGATTCCCAACTTCTTCATCTTCACTGTCAGTATCATCCAGCTTCTTCCCTTTTCCAGGTAAGCCCTTTCAGATTTACTCTTCTAATTAGAATCGTAAGAGTTCATCCTAACTTATTTTAGCTTCCTGCATTCTGTGGCAAAGTGTCCCAACTCATTGCAGTTGAAGCATCGAATGGTGCTTCGATCAACCATCCCTGTTTTATACCCACCACTGCTGGTGTTAGAGGATGAAGATCCACCTTTCTGGAACCTGTTGTAGTCGGACTTGTACTTGAACTTAGGATTCCGTTTGAATCTGACATTTGAGAATCTCTTGACAATCAGGGCCATTGACTCATCCTCCAATTGCTCCAGTTCTTCCAAGGAATAAAAATCATCTCCTGATTGATTTGTAGTACGAGGATTAAATTCTGCTACTATCACATTTTCTTCAACCTTGGAAGACTGTACCATTCTTTCTGACTGTTGAGATTATTGTTGATATTATGGTTGTTGTTGTTGTTCATTAGCTACTAGAGCAGTAGACGTCCTGACCACTCTTCCTTTCCCGTAAACTTCCTTCTGCTGAATCTGCTCCAACTCATAAGTCTTTAACACACCATAGAGCCTTTCCAAAGAAATCTCACTCAGATCTCTTGCTTCTCTTATGGCAGTGATTCTATGTTCGAGATGAGTTGGCAGTGTTAAAGGAAACTTTTTGTTGACCTCCCTGATGGAATAGTATTTACCATTAATGTTCAGGTTGTTGATCAATGCATTGTACCTCTCAAACACTTCAGTGATTCCTTCTCCTGGATTGGGATTTGAAAGTATTCATACTCAGAGGTTAGGATTTCTAATTTGTTCTCCCTAACTTCCTCTGTGCCTTCATTAATAACCTCAATAGTTTTCCCAGATATGTTTGGAATCTTTA
Organism: Apium graveolens; assembly: GCF_009905375.1. Classification (NCBI taxonomy): domain Eukaryota; kingdom Viridiplantae; phylum Streptophyta; class Magnoliopsida; order Apiales; family Apiaceae; genus Apium; species Apium graveolens. The sequence continues at coordinate 150,974,645 of NC_133654.1, read as the reverse complement.
CAGTTCATCACATGTCTATTCATCAAGGGATCAAGGGAATCTACTAAAATTAATTGAAGGCTAGCATCCAGGAGGCTTCTTCTTTTTCAGCAGGAGAAAAATCCTCAGGATCTTTCACATAAGTTCTTGCTTTGGTAATCACCACATCATTTTCTATTACCTATGGTTCCAATAACCATCGGAATTTTAGGACCCTTCTTTAACACTTCAGATATTTGGAATTTGCAACTTGTAAAAACAATAGCATCTTCTTCTTCCACATAACATAATTTTCTTTATCGAATAGTGGAATTTTAACAGTTCCAACTTTTGTGTAGTCATTATGAATTTTTTGAGTGAATAAAAAATTCAGGAGTGAAAGAAACACAAAAGTCTAGGATCTTGATTTAGTACGTTAATTCAGAAGGCTCTGATACCAATTGTTAGGTCTCAATATGTTTGTAGAAGGGGGGGTTGAATATAAACAATACCGTTTAATCGAATAAAATGCGGAATAAAAAGGTGAAACAAAATTCAAGTTAAATAAAATTATTATTAAACTTGAAAGGTGTTACAACAACGGTATCATTTACAAGGGATTAATCTCAAATCAATTATTACAAATCTAGAATAAATTCGACATGAACTTTTTCTATTCTTGCAATAAAAGGATCAAATGCTAAAAGCGATTTGAGATTAAGTTCTAGGGATTTCGATCCGCTAGATAGTTACACAAGAACAAGAAAAGTATTTCTAGTGGATTGGATTTAACAATAAATACTAGAAATAAATGATCTGTGAATTTGCAATAATTTCTCTGCAGGTTTCTTTTGTTCTGTGTTCTGCTGTTGAATATTCAATGCTGTGTTCTGTATGATTAAAAATGAATGTTCAGCTTCTGCTTCTTTTATCAACCAACCGAATGAAAATGAACTGGCATGACAATCTCTTTGGCTCAGCAAGACTTTCGGTAGGACTATCTTTTAGAACTAGCAAGACAATCAGAATGAACTAGCAAGACTTTCGGTAGGACAATCAGATTGTTTTTGCTGAAAATAAATAGATTTAAATCCTATAATAATTCTGGTAAGACAATCCTTTTGAATTAACATGACTTTCGGTATGACTATTGATTGTCATACCGATTGTCATACTAATACAATCAGTTGTCTTGATGAATTGAAAACAGATTTTTAAACCAATTTAAATTCTGAAAATTCTTAATATTAATTCAGAATTAATTAATCAATTATTCAATTAATCAAATAAATTAATCTTTGCAGATATAATTTATTTTCTTAATTAAATTATATGACTTAATTAATTAATAGAGAATTAATACTAATCTTGAGCAGCATCCATTCTTCTGTATATCTTCTGAAAATCACTGAAATATATGAATCAATTCCACCACTTCAATGTTGACACTCGATGTACTATCTGGTTCATGAGTGACTAACTTCCGTGACGTTTCTTCATGCCTTGACCTTGATACTCTTGATTTTTTCAGACTAAATCCTTGTAAATAATTGATACCCTGACGAGATATCTGTCACTTGATTAAATCCACAATCTTGATTTATATCACTGAGGCTTGATCAATTTCTTGAGCTTCTTCCAGTGAATTAAGTCATCAAGTCTGTAGATGAACAATGTTACTTAATCCTTTGACATATGTTACTCTGTAAGATCTCTCTGACGATAGATCCACTATTTACTTATTACATTCTTATTTGAGTTGAGTTAAATCCTCGAATAAACAAATAGGCTATAACATATGCCTTTCACATGCCCATCCAGGTAAATTTAAAACAGAACTTGGGCCTTCATCTCCCCATAAGTTTATGCTTCCATCCAAAGAAACAGAGTCATCATCATTAGAATTTACTCCAAATTCTTCAGATGGCTCACCAGCTTGAGAAGGCATCCTATTGACAGCAGCTTTATCTCTTTGGAGAGATTCTGAGGTGTGTACTAGATTCAAAGTCTGTTCTGCCTCCACATTGCCCTGAGCAGCCAACAATTGATAGGCTGACACAGGATGAGTAAAAGTGTCAGCATCCAAGGAAATGTTATCAATTTCAGCTTTATAATGTTGCTGAAATTATCTTTCCTTTTCAGCATCATCCACAATCATTGACTCACTAGCAATGGCTGGATCCACCCTTATTTCTCCTGTACCTGCCTTTCTCTCATAATCTCTCTTTTGTTGCATCAGGGTCTCACCCTGGCTCCCCACCCTCACACCCTCACCTTCACCTACTAAGGTGGGACTCCTCTCACTCACTTTTGCCAATCCTGAATAAATGGATTGCTGAGATTTACTCTTTTCCTCTCCTTTTGCCTGGGAGCAACCCAGCCTCTCACTCAATGCACTCTCCTCTCTCAGTCCTAAGAGTGACTGTTTACCACTAAATCCTCTGCACTAGAAATGATTGAAGTTTGAAGTTGTGCAGAGACACTCGATGGGTAAGTGATATCCATCGGGTGAGTGGTAAAGCTATCCGACGGATAACTGCTGTTAAGCTTATCCGTCGGGATACAATCACTACTCGACGGATGAGCAATATCCATCGAGAGAGTAGAAATGAATGAGGTGGGAAGAGAAACTATTGTTGACTCTGTGTTGATTGAAGTTATTTGAGGCACAGATGTCACAATAGTATCTGAAAGAATTGGCAAGTGAGCCAACAAATCATCTAAAAGATGATGCTCACTTGCACTAGATTTTGGCTTCCCCAACAGAGTTAAAGAAGGGGAATCAGGAATTGAAGTGTTTATCATATCCACTTCCAGAGAGTTTGTTGGTGAGTATGGTGTTTCAGAGGCTTCTATTATAAGAGATTTTGGCTGTGACTCCACATTTATTGGAGCCACATCAATCTGAATTTGAGAAAGTGCAGTGATTGTGTCTTTAGCACCATTTTGCACTGTGTGTGTGCCCTGTGCATCCCCAGTTGTTTTGGATTTCTTCTTTCTTGTGTAAGTTTGGGGTGAGCTAGTGTCCCTAACCCTTTTGGCATGTGCTCTTGGCTGAGAGCTTTGTTCAATAGCCACATCCTTTTGGGAGGATGCAGCTAAAATTGAGCTTTTGTCCTTTTTTAGCACTACAGTTTGTTGGGAAACTGCAGTGTGGCTAGGCCTGGATTCACTCAACTTTCCAACCTTATTCTTGGGGTTTCTTTGATGTTCACCCCTTCCCTAACCTAACTGACCCTCCTTCACACTCCCCTCTTTGGCTTTGGTAGATTTTTCAACTGGTACCTTTTGAGAGATACCAAAGAGGGTTTTCTTTGACTTGGATTTAGAAATTACAGTAGTTTTGGCAGCTTTGGTAGGCAACTGTCTGGTCATTATCACAGTTGCCATAGCTACTCCTGAACTCAAAGAAATTGAGGAGATTGGAATAGTTGAGGGTATGGATGAACTTACCTCACTTGCCTGAGGTGTCTGCATTACAGGAAAGTAGAACATTGGCACATCCCTATGATGGTTGGCTCTGTTCAAATCTGCAATGATTCTTCTCTCTTGAACCCAACAAGCTAATTTGTTGTTTGAGTTCTCAAGTACAATCTCTTGACAAAGATGGTTAGCCAATATCATGAAAAATCTAGCATAATATACATTCTTTCCCCTTTTGGCTAACTCACCTAGTTTAAAACCTAACTCATACAAGACAAGGTCACTGAAATTGTAAAATTTATCTGTAACTAGCATGTATAGCATGTTAAGCATGGAAATGTTCACAGAATCAAAATTACTGACTTTTCCAGAGAAAACTTTAGTCACAACATCACACATGAAACTCCATTCCTTCCTAAGACCTAATCTTCTAATCTCACTTAGCTTAGTAGCAGGAAGTGCATAATGCATGGAATTAAGCATATTGATAATATCAGTGTCAGTGTGTGGTAAAGTTTCATTACTATCAGGAATTTTGAAATATGCTTTTATCACATCACTATTGATACAGAACTCATTACCTTTGATAGTTAGAGTGATGGTTTTGTCAGTAGAGTTGTAGATTGCAGTGGTCCACATCTCTTCAACAATTTCACAGTAAATTGTGGGTGATTCAAGCATGGCATAACTTAACTTGCAGTTCTTCACGAAGTCCATCATCTTGTGATAGTCTTCTGATTACTGAATACCCTTATTGACCAAAGCAGTGAAGTTGTTCTTCTCATAAATGAACCCAATCTGAGACATGATCTTTACTACAGGTGCCATTGTTAGAGAATGAAAGCTTGAAGAGAAAGAGGATATTTGCTTGAGAGAGAATAAAATAAAAGCAGTTGAATTTGAGAATGATAAAAGAAAATAATTGAAATGAAACAAGCTTTTATACTATCTCAAAAACAACGGATGAAAATAATAAAGAAAAGTAAATTACCCAATAGAAATTGCCTAAATTAGCCGTTTAAAAATAAACTGTAAAAAATCCACCCATTATCCGTCGTGTAATGCTTACAAACTGTAAGTATACTCGATGGATAATGTTCAGGGAATTAACGGTTAAGATTTAGACACTTCAACGGATGAGGATAAACTGTTATCCGTCGAGTTTTAAAAGATTCCAGAAAAGTAATTGATTTTATTTGCACATAGTACATCGACGGATGACTTAACTCGATGGATAATGGTCATCCGTCGAGATGCAAATTTTGACTTAGCCAAAATTTCACTCATGACTAAAATCAGTTAAATTTCTGGCTACATATCAACTTGCAAAATAACTCAGATAGATTCAAGAGTAATTAAGCATACCTAACTCACTTACCAACCTAGAAAAGGTGGATTCATCCAGTGGCTTGGTAAATATATCTGCAAGTTGCTTCTCACTTGGAACAAAATATAACTCTACAGTACCATTCATTACATGTTCCCTTATGAAATGGTACTTGATGTCTATATGCTTTGTCCTTGAATGTTGCACTGGATTTTCAGTGATGGCAATTGCACTTGTGTTATCACAGAAAATAGGAATCCTCTCAACTTGCAAACCATAGTCTAGCAATTGATTTTTCATCCATAAAATATGTGCACAGCAACTGCCAGCAGCAATATATTCAGCTTCAGCTGTAGAAGTAGAAACTAAATTTTGCTTTTTACTGAACCAGGACACAAGCTTGTTTCCTAGAAATTGACAAGTTCTTGTGGTGCTTTTTCTGTCAATTCTGCAACCTGCATAATCTGTATCTGAATAGCCAGTTAGATCAAAACCAGAATCTCTAGGATACCAAATGCCAAGTTTTGGTGTTCCCTTGAGATATCTGAAAATTCTCTTAATAGCTATCAAGTGAGACTCTCTAGGATCAGCCTGAAATCTAGCACATAAACATGTAGCAAACATTATATCTGGCCTACTAGTTGTTAAGTACAGAAGTGAGCCAACCATGCCTCTAGAGCTTGAAATATCCACAGACTTTTCAGTAGTGTTTAGTTCAAGCTTAGTTGCAGTGGCCATGGGAGTTTTTGCAGATGTGCAATCCATTAGATCAAACTTCTTTAAGAGATCAAAAATATATTTAGTTTGACTAATGAATATTCCATCACTAACTTGCTTAACTTGTAAACCAGGAAAGTGTTGGATTTTTAACGAAGCGGGGGCATGGAAAAACACTTTTACACATATAAAATCCAAATAAAAGCATACAGATCATGAATAAAAATTTGAGGGATCGAATCTAACCTTTAAAATAATTCGGAGACAACGATCAGAGATCCTTAGCAGTTGCTCCTCAAGTGTGAAGCACTCCACCGGTATCCACCAAGAAAACGATGTTAAGGAGGAGGAAGGAGGTGGAGAGAATTGGGTTTTCCAAACTTTTTGGGTTTTGGGGTTCTAATAAAAATAGGGTCTATAATAGTGTATTTATAGGCAAAATTTTCAGCTGAAATTTTTCCATAAATATTATTATTATTATTATCATTAATAATTAAAACACCTTTTAATTATTAATCCTTTTTCTAAACACTTTAGAAATAATTCTCTCTCTTGATTTAATTTCCAAAAATTAAATCCTTAATTAATAATATTAAGAACTTTTCTTAATTAATTTATAATCAATTAAATCTCATTTAATCAATTATTAAATTTGCCAATTAATTATTTATTTCACAAATAAATAATTATTAGCCATTATTAATTAATTCCTCCACCATTAAATCATTCTCTTTTTATGGTGTGACCCTGTAGGTTCAATATTAAGCCGGTAGTAAAAATAAATAATAATAAAACTATTTTATCATTATTTATATAAATTCTCTAATTTATTAAATATGATTAATTAATTAATCACATTTATTCTACATCGTCAGGGATACTTCTCAGCATATCGCGACTATCCGGATAATATGAATTCACTACTTAGAATACCAAGAACCTATTCAGTGAATAGTTACCGTACAATAAACTCCTTCTACCCTACAATGTCCCGATTAAATACAAGGCATGGATCTCGTGTCAAGCCTATCTAATTCAATCACTTGCTTACCATTCACTATGTGTAGTTCTATGCAAATTAGAAACTCCTTTCTAATTTCATTCACTCTGGCCAGAGATTCCTGAACTAGCATAAGTGGATCAGCCTTGAACATTCGCTTCCTTCACTAGAAGGGGTAGATCCTATATTGATCATACACTATCTTCGTGTACAAATTCCTATACCCAGTAGAGCCCTAATAATTGTCCCTGGAGACTAAGAACTAAACCAAAGCATAGTTCAGTGTACACAAGATGACTATGATGACCTCAAGTCTAAGGATACTTGTACAACTATCACAATGTGAACAACTGCTGGCACGTGAGTGAACTCCATCAGTTGTTCAGCTGTGCGAGTCATGTTCAGTGAACTTATTCCATAATAAGCACCTACATACTAGCTATAGTGTCACCACACAAATGTCTATGAGAACAGACATCCTTCATAATGAAGCAAGCATAGTATGTACCGATCTTTGCGGATTATTAATTACCAGTTAGTAATCCTACGACCAGGAACTATTTAAGTTTAGAGTTATCATCTTTTAGGTCTCACTATTATGATCTCATCATAATCTATAAAAAGCTTTACTCTAAACTATGGTATATCTTATTTAAACACTTAAATAGATAAAGCCCGTAATAAAAACAAAACAAGTCTTTTATTAATATCAATGAAATCAAAACAGATTACATAAAAGTTATTCCTAAATCCTCATACATGATTGGACTTAGGACATATTCCTTTCAGAAAGTAAGTTAGTTCTCCCATCATACTCATTTCATACTTACTTTGCATCAGTTGGGCAAATTTTTTACAATGTTTTTCATCTGTAGAGCTAAAAATAATATCATCTACATAAATTTGAACAAGTATGCTAGAGCCATTAACATTTCTGAAAAATAAAGTTTTATCTAAAGTACCTCTTGTGAAGTGATTTTCCAAAAGGAACTTTGATAAAGTGTCATACCGGGCTCTAGGTGCTTGCTTAAGTCCATAAAGTGCTTTCAGTAGATAATAGACATATTCTGGAAAATTTGGATCTTCAAAGCCAGGAGGTTGACTAACATACACTTCTTCCTCCAAATCTCCATTCAGAAAGGCACTTTTGACATCCATTTGATAGACCTTGAAATTGGCATGGGCTGCATAGGCTAAGAAGATTCTGATGGCTTCAAGTCTTGCAATAGGAGCAAATGTTTCATCAAAATCTATTCCTTCTTGCTGGCAATGACCTTTAGCAACCAATCTGGCTTTGTTCCTTACTACTGTGCCGTTTTCATCCATCTTGTTTCTGAATACCCATTTGGTATCTATTGGATCCTTTCCTTTAGGCTTGGGTACCAGCTTCCATACTTTATTCCTTTCAAATTGGTTTAGCTCCTCCTGCATAGCTAAAATCCAATCAGGATCTAACAAGGCTTCTTCTACCTTCTTTGGTTCTTCCATTGACAGAAAGCTGCTGTATAGACATTCTTCTTGAGTTGCTCTCCTGGTTTGAACTCTAGAAGAAACATCACCAATAATCAGTTCAAAGGGGTGATCTTTTGTCCATTTCCTTGGTTGAGGTAGATTAGCTCTAGATGAAGAGACCTCAATGTTGTCTTGATGTGTGATTGAGTTTTGATTGCTAGAAATTCCCCCTGAGTTTGTGGATCTTTGATTTGAGAAAGGGGTACTTTCTATGGATGATCTGCCTTGATTTCCCGTGCCTTTTGATAACCCGACGGATGGTGAATTTTGAGTACCGACGGATGAGGTAGGTTGTCTACCGACGGATAACACAGATTGCCTTCCGACGGATGATGCATTTTGTAACTCGGCGGATGTTGAGTTTTGTGCTTCATTGGTAGTAGATTTGTCTGTATTATCCTTAGACACTGTTTCTTGGTCACTTTCATCATCACTTCCATTACTGACCATCTCAACATTGTCGAATTTGAGGCTCTCATGGTAATCTCCATCTTTCAGTCCTTCAATCTTTTTATCATCAAACACAACATGTATAGATTCCACAACAATGTTGGTTCTTAGATTGTAGACTCTATATGCTTTACCAACAGCATATCCAACAAAAATTCCTTCATCTGCTTTAGCATCAAACTTCCCATTTTGATCAGTTTGATTTCTCAGAATATAGCATTTACAGCCAAAGACATGAAGAAAGTTTAGAGTTGGCTTCTTGTTCTTGAACAATTGATAAGGAGTCATGCATCTTGCTTGATTAATCAGAGAGATGTTCTGAGTGTAGCATGCAGTGTATACAGCTTCAGCCCAGAAATATATTGGTAATTTTGATTCTTCAAGCATTGTCCTTGCAGCTTCAATAAGTGATATATTCTTCCTTTCCACTACTCCATTCTGTTGTGGAGTCCTTGCTACTGAGAACTCATGTAAGATTCCGTTTTCCTCACAAAATGCTCTCATGACATAGTTCATGAACTCAGTTCCATTGTCACCACTGATTCTTCTAACTTTGAAATCAGGATGATTGTTAACTTGCCTTATGTGATTGATGATGATTTCACTAGCCTCATCTTTAGACTTTATGAAATATGTCCAAGAGAACTTTGAAAAATCATCTACAATTACTAGGCAAAATCTTTTCTTTGAAATTGACAATACATTGACTGGTCCAAACAGATCCATATGAAGCAGTTGCAGAGGCTCTTCAATTGCTGAATCAAGTTTCTTCCTGAATGATGCTTTGATCTGCTTCCCTTTTTGGCAGGCATCACACAGTCCATCCTTTGTAAACTCCACTAGAGGAATGCCTCTTACTAGTTCTTTCTTTACCAGCTCATTTATGGTCTTGAAGTTTTAATGGGATAGCTTCTTGTGCCATAGCCAACTTTCATCTTGACTTGCTTTACTGAGAAGACAAGTTACAGATTCTACTTTAGTTGAGTTGAAGTCAGCTAGGTACACATTTCCTCTTCTCACACCAGTGAGAACCACTTTGTTGTTTTGATTATTAGTCACAACACAGGCTTCTTTATTGAAGGTTACTGAGTTGCCTTTATCACAAAGCTGGCTGATACTCAACAGTTTGTGTTTGAGACCATCCACTAAGGCAACCTCTTCAATGATGACATTATCCTTTGAAATCAAGCCATATCCCACAGTATAACCCTTGTTATCATCTCCAAAAGTAATACTTGGGCCAGCTCTCTCCTTAAACTCTGTGAGCAGGGTAGAATCACCAGTCATGTGTCTTGAACAACCCTTATCCAAGTACCAAAGATTCTTTCTGTTTCCCTGATTGCTTGAGGAACTTGTCTCTGTTTCATCAGACTTGGCCATTAGGGCTAGATTGACATAGCTGACATCTTCATCTTCATCCAAACCATCTGCTGCCCAGTCATTCTCTTGTGTAATAAAAGCCCTTTCCTTTTGTTTGAGTAGATCAAAGTATTTTTGCTTATAATCTACAGACTCAAACCTTTTCTACTAGAATCTGACTTTCTACAATCATTTGCAAAATGCCATGCCAAGCCACATTTGAAACATTTGAATTTTGACTTATCCACCATGTTTCTATTTGGCTTGGCTACTCCAAAGTTCTTTTTGAACTTGAGCTTGGCAAATCTCCTTGAAAGAAATGCTAGGTGCTCATCAATGTCCTCCATGTCATCTTGGCTCAATGATTCTTCACTTTCTGCAGCTAGCCCCTTACCCTTATTCTCACAGACCTTTGAAGTTGATTCTACAGCTTCCATTTTCACTTCCTTCTCCTTTTCCAGATCAGGAACTAGTGCAATGGATCCTCCTTTCTTCTTTCCTCTCTCCATTCTTTCATCCTGCTCTATCTCAAGCTCATAGGTCTTCAGAATGTCATACAGTCTCTCCAAAGTAAACTCCTTATAATCTTGTGAGTTTCTCAATGAGACTGTCATTGGTTTCCATTCCTTTGGAAGAGATCTGAGAAATTTCAGATTGGAGTCTTTAGTCTGATAGACTCTTCCACACAACTTAAGATCATTTAGTAGTTTTTGGAATCTACTAAAAATGTCAGTGAGTGACTCACTTTCTTCATTGTGAAAATGCTCATATTGCTGAATCAGGAGCTGCATTTTATTTTCTCTAACTTGCTCAGTGCAATCACAAATTATCTGTATTTTGTCCCAAACTTCCTTGGCAGTTTTGCAGTTGATGATGTTATCAAACATGTCTGCATCAACACTATTGAACAGAATGTTCATGGCCTTTTTATCTTTCCTGACTTGTTCAATGTCAGGATCAGACCATTCATCCCTTGGCTTTGGAACAGATGGCTCGTTTCCTGTAGCAGCTCTCATTGGAACATGAGGGCCTCTTTCTATGCAGTCCACATAGGCCTCATCTTGAGAAAGCATATGAAGATGCATCTTTACCTTCCAATGATGGTAATTATCTTTATCAAGAAAGAAATCTTGACTCCAACATCTTTCTTGTTCATCTTGCTGAATTGTTTTGATCTTTAAACTCTTTGTAGATTAAGAGCTTGCTCTGATACCAATTGTTAGTCCCTTAACAATGTAGCAAGAATTACAGAAGGGGGGTTGAATGGAATTCTTGAACCTTTTTCTTGAAATAAAAATGTTCAACTCGATTATAGATATATTTGTTTTGATTAGCACAATGCGGAATGTAAACTTAATTGAATCAAAACATAAGTAATTAAAAACAAGAGTCTTTAAAAACTTTCTGGTGGATTTAAACAATTCCACCAGAGATATATATAATATATCGAGAGGACTCTGTGTGCAGGAATGCTCACAGCTGCTTACAAATGAAACTACTGAGAATATAGGAAATGCTAAAGATTCTGCTTACAAAGATTTCTCTGTTTTTGTGTTTCTCAGCTATCTCAGTTATTTTTCTATTTGCTACTCTCTTGGTTTATATAATACCAAGATTGTAAAGTCAAAAAGACTGAACAAATATAAAATCTAACAGTCTTAAGCTTTGCTGCTTTTCGTCCTCTATTACCCAGTTAATGGGCTTCCACAGTGTGTTTGTATACATCTCGACGGCTGTGTGTCAGCTTTCACTGTTCAACTGCTGTTTGAATTCTTCATATGATCATCCGTCGACTTTCAGAACATCCGTTGATGGTTTAATTGATCATCCGCCGACTGCTATATTAAACATCCGTTGATAGTCATTTGATCATCCGTCGATGGCTTTGTTAATCATCCGTCGGTAGCTATTTTGGCACTTGACTCTATTTCACTTAAGCAGAATTACAAGACATCATTTATGTACAATTAATCAACCTATTCTGCATATCTAGTTAGAGTCAACATGACTTATATGCTATTACAGATTCTATACAAAGGTGCATACATAACTGTGCTACGAACTTATTATTACATAAGCTACTCACTCGATGGATAATAAGTTAATCATCCGTCGGGACTATAATGAGTTATCCGTCGGGACTATAATTCTTATCCGTCGAGTGCTACATAATTTCACTAAGTAAAATCTACTTAGTTGTTTTGTTTATGAAATCATCAAGTACACAACATATGCACAACAGAATTCACTTATTAATTATTATTATTTGTTTTCGTTTCGAAATTTATTTTACAAACTAATTTTATTTATTTATAATTTATAATTTAGGACTCAGACAAAATCATCATAGCCCACCGTCGGCTCGCCGAGGCTCATCGCCGTCGGCTCGCCGAGCCTCATCGCCGACGGCGATAAAATTACGGGTTTTCCGATTATATCGGACATCCTTCGCAATTTCATTGATCAATCGAAATTATTCCTACTCGAATAATTTATGTACATCACGATATTAATCAATTCCATATATTTATTTTCTGCAAAATAAATAAAAGAAAATCAGTCAAGCAATTAAATAAAATTACAGGGCATCAACACGCGCCTACGCGCTGCAAAACAGGGGGGGTCGCCTTGCCGGAGTTGGGTCGGCGACAACCGGAAAGAAAGAGAAAAATAGGGCGGAGGTATCAACACAAACACGGCAACAGTTCACTTCCAACACATACAGCAACAATCCACGCAAACACACACTCAATTGACATACACACACAAACACACACACACACGTATAAACCACAGACACGCCACCTCTCCCTCATCGGAAAATGGAGAGGGCGGCAATTGAACAAGAAGATACTGACTGCACAAGCAATTACCGCGAGGCACAGGAACAACAGGGAAGAAGACGGAAGAAGGAAGTAGAGATAATAAAGGAATAAGAACAAAGGAGAGCAAGAGGGTTGAGAGATTACAAAGATTACCGAGAGGAATTGAGAGATTAAAGGGATTGAGAGAGACGGCAGCGATGGAAGGGGGGTGGGGGGATTAGGTTTTTATTTTATTTTCTTTTTGTTTACATTTTTTTTTCTTTTTTTTCTATAAAGCCTAATTTGTTCCGCATTTTGCAATTTAGTGGTATAATTTATGAATAACGACAAATTACAATACTTCCAAAATTTATTTGAAATTTTCAAAATAATCAAAAAGTAATTAAATAAAATTTCTATAATTTTTGAACCATTTTTGGATCGCATATCCGATCCGCATTTTTATGATTTTAACGAACAACGTACGGGTGAAATTAATTCAAAAATTCCCAAAACAAGTTTAAAATTTCCTAAATATTCCAAACTGAATAAAATATGAATTTCATGATTTTTGAAGTATTCTGGAATTAAATACTGATTTTACAATTAAATGAAATTAGAAAATCATTTAAAGATAAATAATTAATAAAATATTGATTTCTTAATTTTATAAACTACTAAAAATAATAAATAAAATTATATTCAATAAAATTATTTTAAAAACAAAATAAATTTATACAGCTCGATAATTAATTATACAATTAATCTTCACACTCAATCAATCAAACACAAATAATATAGCAACACATAGCTGATAGAACTATTGCACATTTTATTTAATAATTCGATACTTTCATTTACATATCGAATCCGAAAAAGACGATACGATTTTAATACCAGAATTGGATAATTATCAAAACAGAGACTCTTATAAAATACTTTATACGAAAATGAGGTAATAATATCTCGCCTTTTGGGAATACGGATTTTATCGATCTATAAAATGATTTGCGTATCGGAAATTTCACACCGGTTTTCGTACAGGTCAAACCGTACCCCGGATCGAAAAAGTCAAAACATGAAAAGTGTTCAAAATTATCAGATTAGGTTAGGAAGGAATTTCCGGAAGAGTTTCGGGTTGTAAAAACGCAAAAACGATTGAAGTGGGACGATTTCTGGTTCTAAAAAGTAATTTTTATAATTACGTGAAATAATTATTATTAATTCTATAAATCCTTATAAGATCATATGATAATCCAAAAAATTATCAGAAAAATACCAATTATCTAGATTTAATTCTGGATAATTGGAAATTAAAATATCTCAATTTTATGAGAAATAAACATCCAAATATTATTTTCCATCATCAAATAATTCACTAAAATTCACATAAAAATCACATAATAATTATTTATTGATAAAAATAATTACATAATATTTCCCAGACGTTACACTAAATATAGCCTAAAAAAATAATTAGTGTTGGTTCAATTAAACTTGATATGGTCCAGTAACGAAGCCCAGCTAATAAGGCCCAAAACCCTAAATATTAATTATTTTCATAATTAATTTATAAGGGAGAAAACAACTATCAAGATGAGTCCTAAAAGGGACATACATCCTTGTAGATCAGTCTCTAAGGGACCTAATAGGATAAGGAATCAATTTCCTACTTCCTAGAACTCCAAAATCCATTCTAATTCTGAGACTTGCTCACCAAGTTCCTAGATCTAGTCCAATTCAAGGACTCCCAATACCTATATAAGGGGCCTCTCCCCACAAATCAGGACTACGTTTTTGGCTTGATTCTCTAATTCACAGAGATACGTAGGCATCTCGTAAAGGCAGAGTTAAGCTACGAAACACGAGACCAGCCATTAAAGGCATTGAGCTCCCGAACCTTAGTAATAAATACAACAATTAATATACCTTAGTTTTTAATCCATAACAATTAATTAAATGAATTATTTATAAAGTTTACTCTAACCAATTTTATCTTTAAAATAGATTAAAAATAATAAATAATATTTTCAACTAACATGGTATAATACGATATACTCACACAATTTTGAATCAAGATAAATTTTTAACCTCACTAATATATTATTTTCTTTTGTTTAGTCTCTCACTACAATGAATTTTCTATTATTTATTTTAAAAAAATTATTGGTTTAAGTGCATTGTACATCGCTTTACAATTTAGTGTTTTGGTATAAAAATTATCAAGTTCATGTGCTCCAAATATTTTTATTTGTCACTTTTAAAATAATTTGAAAAATAAAAATACTAATTATTTGACTTTAATACAAAGTGAAATGGGCTCATTCATTTATCTTTAAATATTCTAATAAATACTAGATTTTATAATTTAATTTGTAAGATTGATTTAAAAGATATTCTCATGTCAAAAAAAAAGATATTCTCGATCATAAGTATGTAATTTTGAAATGAAAGTTTGAGTTGTGTAACAAAAAATGTTACCACTAAATAATTTATTTTATTTATTTTTTAAGACAGCTATGCACGTAACTTTTTTTACTAATATGACTTATAACATTACAATTTTTTATAAACATTATAGTTGAGTATCTTGGAGTGACTCAAGTGGATCTAGGACAACAGATGATTATTAACCACCACTTACAGTATACGATTGTGCACATATTTTTTTGAATTTTTATAATAAAAAAATATTTTTTTTAATATAATAAAATATGGTAATAAGGTGCCTCGAATAACATATATACATACATATATTATATATTACGAATTTACGAATCATATTTTATAACTATTAATAACTAATCAACTATACATAAATAATAGATAGATATTATTAATAAGATTATTAAAAAAGTACATGTGAGATATATATATATATTAAGTCTTTTTTAGGATTTATTAATTAGTTATGTAACATATAAATTTAATGTCAATTTGAATAATAAAAAGTTTTAAGATTTTAGGGATAATGTAGTACTCATAACATTACATTTCTAACAATGTTATTTTTCATTATATAATATTTTTCTTTTATATTATATTTTCTTAGATATGTGAATTTTGTATTTTACCTAATCTAATTTCAAATTTTTACTCATAAGTAATAGTAGAATATATTATTTTAACAAGAAAAAATATCTTTTTTATTTTATTCCAATTTCGAAATTATTATATATCCTCTTTTTAAACATTTTTAGTTGCAGAATACGAGTCGTCGTCGACGACGCCGAGAAACTTTCAATAAATATGTTAATTTAATTTATTTCTGTTTTAAAATTATTGTCATCCTCTTTTATATCTTTTTAGTTGCAGAATACGAGGCTTCGTCGAAGATGATGCCGAGAAACTGACGATAAGTTTTTGATTTTATTTTAATTTCAAAATTTTTATATATTCTCTATTATATCATTTAAGTTTTAGAATACAAGGTTTCGTTGAAGACGACGCCGAGAAACTGTCAATAAATATCTTATTTTGATTTAAAATATTTCAATTTTAAAATTATTGTATATCCTATTTTATACTATTTTATAATTATGTTATTTTGATTTATTTATGTTTCAAAATTATTATTATCCTCTTTTATATCTTTTTAGTTGCATAATACGAGGTTTCGTCGAAGACGATGCCGAGAAACTGTCCACAAATTTCTTATTTTGATTTTATTTCAATTCAAAATTATTGTATACCCTTTATTATATCAATAAATATCTTATTTTGATTTTATTACAATTTCAAAATTATTGTATATCCTCTATTATACCTTTTTAGTGTCAGAATACGAGGTATCTTCGAAGACGACAGCAATAAACTGTTAATAAATATCATATCTTGATTTTGATTTAATTTCAAAATTATTTTATATCATCTTTTATATCTTTTAGCGGCACCAAGAAACTGTCAATAAATAAATTATAATCTTAGATCAAAAGTTGGTTAATTTAACTACAAAAAAGTACAACCGGAAAGGGAAGCATCTATATATTGAAACTCAACAAAAATTTTATTTTCATGTAATATAGCAATTAAGTTTAAAGTAGAACTTGATATGTAATATTGTACATGAGTTTAAAGGAGAGTAAATGTTCAATTACGAATTGCGATAAATCAATGCACAATAGAGTTGTTTTCAATAGAAAATCCACAACATTTGAAGCAATATTATTTTAATTTATTTTTGTAAAACAAACGATACCATGACATTTACTATAAATTTAAATTTAAATCACCAAAAAAATGATAAATAATTTCTTATCTACTTATCATAAGGCACACAACATATTATACCACTAGGTTAAGTAAACTTAAAAATTTGTTAAAATTATACTATGTTATATGTATAGTTTTTAAATAAATTATTTATTACATTAAGTAATGGTCTGGTATTTCATTGATATACGTTTTAAAAATCTAATATAAGACTACGATGTTTATATCTCAAGTCACAATTAAGAAAATCAATAAAACCACTGTATAATTTTAAACAAGTACATAAATTTAAATGATACATTTTTGAAATAAATTACATTTGTAATTTTTATTACATGTCGCGAAAAAAATATCTTGAAACCCAATTAATTAATTAATTTTGTTTTATCTTTTTTTTTCTAATTATTTCTCGACAGTTTAAAAATAACAGAAAACATGTTATTTAATATACAAAATATTATATATGAAATTATACACACAAATACATATATATATATATACATACATACACACACATATATATACATAGTATTAAATTTTTAAAAAATTAATAAAAAGAGCACTCGTAGCGTGGGCATAGGTCCCTAGTTTTTTTTAATAAGTAAACATAAAAATTATACATCAAAGTTATTTTAAATTTTATAAAAATAATATAAAAAATCAACTCTAATAAGTATTTAATATATTATTAGTGTATTATATTAAATTAGTATATGCAATATATGTTATTATTTTTTCTCATAATTTAATTGATTTAGCTACTGAACAAATAAAAAAAATAACATAAATATATTTACATGATCTATTATTATTTTAGAATTTAAATAAACTCTTACTTATTTATTATTTAAGTTAAATTTATGTCTGATATACACCCATACTTCTCAGTTTTCACAAGGTTGGAACAAAGTATAAACAACTTTTGTCATCCACCTGAACTCTTCTGCATCGTCTCAAAAAATCCTATATACCTGCTTAAGCCTTTTAAATTTTTGGGGAGCCATAGTTCACATGGGCCTTGTGCGGCCTCATCAGGCCGCCACTGGCTCTCAACTAGCAATATGTCATAATATTTTTCTATTTATTTCTAGAAAAATACGAAGATCGCATAAAAAAATTAAAATATTTGACAATTCTTCCAAGCAATTGAATTGGAAAAAATAAGTACAACATTACATTACTATAATGAATTTTAACAAAAATGTTTATGAAATGTTTAAACATGTATTTAAATCTATATTTATAGGATACTAATTTAAGTAGAATAATCTCTTGGTAGTTGCTGGTCAGTTGTCCATGATAAATTATTATAATTTATGTTTGGATATACATTTATACTTGCATTAGATAGATGACTTATATAATGAAAGGGAATAATAAAATGACGATGACTAACATTATCTAAAACCATCAAAACCAAAATGTTCAACGGGAGAAAACTATTACACAACAGGAATAATAAAAACTTGATCAGAACCTTTATAATGATAATTTTAAAACAAATTTATTTGTTTCTTTCTAATATGGCTTATATCCTTCAAATTAAGTGTTTGTTATAAAAATTTTGGGATTAAATATGATCTAATACGAGAGATGATAAACTCTTAATCATTTAAAATATGCAATCATGTTCAAAACAAATTTATTCTTGAATTCAAGTGTCCTAGTAAATAAAAATTTGATCCATACTGTGAGTGATAATCAGTAAAAAACTTTGAAGAGCTGACATCCAATCGAACAATCCATCATGTGTTATAGAAAAATGAAAACTAATTTATGTCACAAAAAAGGCAATTGAAGATTATCATGTATAATACTAATTGGAATGAATGGTTATACCACTTTTAATTTCTTGAAAACGACTTTCGTAGAACCTGACGTGTAATCATTTTTAAAGATGAGTATTGTATGTTGCATTCTTTCTAGTACTGCTAGTCGAAAATGAGAAATGTTTCAATTGTACGTGAATAAAAATTTATTACAGATAATTTAAATGAAGAGGTTTATATGTTTGTTCCAGGGTGTGGAAAATTCCTTAAATTTGCTTTGTAGGCTTAATTAAAATTTATATGGACTTCCACAAACTTCACGTTAATGGATTGATAAACTTACACATGAATTAATTGCCCAAGGATTTTTTCAGTGAAATTTTAATGATAGTATGTAAACTTGGAAGTGTTGCAGTGATATAACTATTTTAGCCGTCTATATTGATGATATATTTGTCAATAGAAATAACTTAAAACACATATGAAAGCTCATCTGGATATTAGTATTATAACAGAAGCAAAAAATTATAATAAAGGTAAAAAAAAACATAAATAGGGTCAACAAAATTTTGTACAATGGTTGAGCTTGTGTCACTCTTACGGGAGGTCACGAGTTCGACTACTAGCGCGTGCGTGTGTAATTAATTATAAAAAAAATCAAATAGTCAGAAGAGAAATATAGTACTCTTAGATAGTTACAAAACCCCCAGAAAATAGGCCTAAAACACTACATATTCTATCAAATATCCACCTTGACTTGAATCCCAGTTACAAAAAAGGCCTAAAAATAGGCCCAAAACATTATAAATATACAGGAAACACCATAAAATGCCAAACGTACCATAAAAAATTCTTCTGTCTCAGATTGCCCTTCAGGGCCCAGACTTTCCATCTGGAGCCGGCTTGGCGTACATATTAGCGGGATTATTAGCATTACCCACTTTATTCACCTTAATCCTCTTCTCATCCAGATGTACCATAACAAATTCTTCTGTCACAGATTGCCCTTCAGGGCCCAAACTTGCCATGTGGAACCGATTTGATGTATATATCATCGGGATTAACAATAGTACACACTTTATTCACCTTAAACCTCTTCTCATTTCTCAGGAAATGATATCTCGCATCTAAGTGTTTATTCATCTCTAATGGACTTGATCCTTGGCTAGGCATTGCACTGAGACTATCACAATACACAACAGCCTGATCATGATGCATACCAAGATCACTAACTAGTTCTTTCAGCCATATTCCCTCTTTAGCAACTTCAGTCAACGCCATATACTATGCCTCAGTAGTAGAAAAAGTAACTATAGGCTGCATAGTTGCCTTTCAACTAACAACCGAACCACCCAGAGTAAATACTTAACCACTCATTTTATATAAGTGAGTAAAATTTTTGTATCATTCCCATAAACGAGACCAACATCAGACGTACCTCGAAGATAATAAAAAATCTTCTTCACAACTTGAATGTTTTTTCCAGGTTTCCCTATGAACCTGCTAACTACACTAATAGCATGTGCAAGATTAGGTCTAGTGTAGATCATAACACATGTTAAGAATCAAGCCTATATTCTGATGATAAGAAAATTACATTGCATAATTATGTTAAGACAAACTGTAGCCTTCAACGACTAGCCATCCTAAAGGATAACCGTTGAAGGAGTTTCCCATCAACCGATGAATGGTTGTAACATTTTTGTGTGAGATTCTTTATAGATAGAAATGCTATTATTAATTCAGAAGTCATGCTGACTCAGTGGATAATCTATAATATGGTGGCTAATTGTAAGTACTCGATCTCATATAATTCTGATTAAGTGAAAGTGAGCTACCAACTACTAAGTGAAGTTACAACATCAACGGCTAACTACAACAACCACCGATGGCTAATCCAAGGGACTGTCAAGAACTAAGAGAACTCACATAGATGGTGATAATGACTTGATATTGTTCAAGTCATGAGTCTGACACAACATATGGGCTGATGGGAATCTCAGTAAATAAAATGGAAGCCAAGACAAACTTTGCATGTGATCTTGGATTCTGAAAAAGAAGAAATATTCTATTTCCATGAATGATAAATTGGAGTTTGGAGGGATATTCAAAGAAATATATCAAGATACAATCTAGCCTCATTTTTCAGTCCTCACGGGAAAGAGAATGAAGAAGTAATCTTGCCAGACCTTGAAGACTGTGTTATGTATTGTCTAGAAAATATTGTAACTTGGTGATTTATAAACCAAGCAGTAGATATTTCATTAAAAAAATATGTTTTGCATTTTCAGAGAGCTAGAGAGAGAGAGAGAGAGAGATATCTTCCTCTGAATGAAACACTATAACCAACAGCTGTGAAATTATTTTATAATCGTAACCGATTATTTTTCAATATAAATCTTAGGTGGCAAGTAAAAAAACCACCGAATTTTTTTGAATATTTATGTTCTTTTTTATTTCCCAAATACAAATCATTGTGAACATTTTATTTTGCATTCAACCCCCTATAAATTAACTAAGTTGATTGTTAATAGGGATGGCAATCGGGTCAGAACGGGTATTGCAGAATCCATATCCAAACCCGAAAATTTTATCCATACCCGAACCTGATCCGAACCCGAAAAATACCTGAAAATGAATACCCGAACCTGATCCATCGGATTTCGAATCGAATTCGGGTATATACCCGAAACCCGATTTTTTTTGAATTGGATATTCATACCCGAACCCAAAATCTGAAAAATTTGTATAAATATTGAAAATGTTTGGAATGGAACACGCAACTTGTAAAGAAATAGTTTTAACGTTTTATCTTCAACCACTCCACCATATTATTAATTATGTTATTATATGTATAGCTAATAGTTAAAAAATTAACTCAACTGATATCCATTTTATAGATTTATCACTAAAAGATGTTTTGTTAACCTTATAAACCTTATCACCCGTGTAAATGATTGAATAATTATATTCTATTGAACTTTATAATTAGTTAATTTTTAACATAAATATAAAAATATATGTTTTAAATTTATATAATAATATGTATAATGTATATTATATAAAATATTATATATATAATATTATAATGTATAACATATAAAATTTTAATATTATATATATAATACTTCAGTTTTTTCCGGATTTTGGGTTCGGATGAGTTTCAGATTTCGGATCGGTATACCTAATATCCTAATCCAAATTCAAAAATTTTCGGGTTTAAAAAATTAAATCCAAAAAATCAGGTTCAGTAAATCCAAAATTTTGGGTTTCGGATCGGGTATCCGTTAGATCGGATTATTTTTCCATCCCTAAGTTAGTGGATAACAATTGGTATCAGAGCAAACCTTCAATAAATAAATGGTCTAAATATCTTGAAGTTGACTCAATCAACAATGGTGAAGAAGGAGGTAGAATCCCAGGTTCTAGAATTTCTGAAACTGTCTCTCATGGAAAAAGATGATGTTTCAAATACAATCTCAGGAAGCAATCAAGTAATCACAACTGATCTCTCTCAGTCAAGTAAGGGTGATTGTCAGGAAACTATCCATGATATGTCTTCTGATGTATACAACTTGCATATCACTCTTAATTCTCTTAAAAAGGAAAATGCTAGAATTAAAACTGCTAATTCCTTATTATTTGAGAGAACCACTTTACTAGAGACTCAATTGCTTGATTTTGAGGATGCTAAGATAAATTGCCTACCTGCCAAAGATAATTTGCTGAGGATATTAAAGAGAGAAGAAATTCTTAAAAGGCAATTAAATCTTGAAAAAGAAGTAATTGCTAAGTGGAAGAAATCTAGGGATGTAGCAAGCAAATTCAAAGATCTTGAAGATGTTAAATCCTCCTGAAGATGCTTGGAAAATGGAGAAAAAAGAAACTTGAACAGGATAGCTCTACTGATAATTGTGCCTCAATAAATCAGAATTATTCTTTGAATAAAGAGAAATCAAAGGATAGAGATTACTTGTGACGCCCTCCAAATCCGGGGTCTAGATTTAGGAGTTACTAAATGCTAAACAGTAAAATAATATACACATCGGAAGAACATACTGAATATGACCCCTGCATGCATAAGGATCGAGCACATGTTATAATATGAAATAGACACTATAATAAAATATGAGTTATTATAAACTACAAACCTGATTAGGATAACCTTTACATGAAATTATACTAAATCTCAAAAGTCTTGTTATTCTCAAACAATCTAACAAGTAGAATTAGAGAAGGGGGGTTGAATGTAATTCTTGGTTTTTTTCAATCTTTTAAAAATTCTTACAAATATAAATATAACTGTGTATGAATATGGTAGGTGCGGATAAGAAACATTCATGTATTCAACACAAAGTGGATAAACAAGACTTTTTAAAATTTTCTGGTGGATTTTTGTTTCCATCAGGGATATATATATATATATATATAAACTTCCACCTATGTAAAATTATAAGGCATCTAATATGTACAATTAGCCAATCTATTTTACATATCATTCTTGTAGTCAACATGACTTAGAACATCCTACAACGTCTAATTATCTAAGACATTACCTTACACAGGAATGTGTTACAAAAGACTTATTTAATTATAAGCTACTCTTTCAACGGATGACTGATAAAATTATCTGTTAAAATCTACAAGTTTCACTAAATTAAATCTATTAAGGTGTTTTAGTAAATTATCATCAAGCCTACAACATATTCCTAACAATATCCCTCAATTTATGTCTACTAGAATTGTAGGCATAAATTTAGAGGGACTTAATGATAACAAAATATCCTATACAAAAAAAATCATTTAATAGCAGATAAAATGTAAGTGCTGCAAGTTTATTGAAAGTTGACAAAAGAAGTTCACACAAGTCTTACAAGCTTTGTTCAAGGTGCTCCTCTAGTCTGAACAAATTAATCTTTTCTCCTTGATTTTCTAGTCCGCTTTCCAAGCTTTTCATTATTCTCTTCTATCTGAAGTTGGAGTTGTCTGTAGAACTCAGATTCATCTTCATTGGCTAGATCCAGCTTCTCTTGCATTTCCTTAAGAGTCTTATTGCTTGATATCTTTAGCTGATCTTCTAGTCTGCAAATTCTTTTGATATTCCTTTCATCCTTGAACTCCATCAACCGATAGAGCTTCAGGTGCACTCTACTTCCAGTGTAGGGAATAGTTAAGATTCTTGGTAGTGCACCTGGTTCTCTCCAGCTTCTTTGAATTTGTTGAATTTTGTTATGTATCTCTGTTTTGGCCACCTTGATGAATCCAAAATTCTTCTTGATTGTAGAGAATACCTTAACTAAGACAGAATAGCCTTCATTGAGAATTCTATGAAGAGGCCAAGTAAATTCCTTTCCCCCCTTGTATCTGAACACAAGTCTTTCTGGAAGTCTGTTGCGGACATCAATAGCTCTCACTTCATCTAGCTCATCCAAGTAAATATTTATGTCAGGAAACTCCTTTATGTCACAGATGCATAATTGATCTCCTTTGTTGACTATAGATTTGGGTTTGGATAAGGTTCCGGATTTGAATGGGATAGATTTGACTAGCTTGATTGGTATTTCTTTCTTCTTTTGGATGAGGTTGGTATTGGGATTTTTAGCTCAAGAATTGGTAGGCTTTTCCAGTCTATTGGTTCACCGTGAAAATTCATCTCAGAATTGACCTTGAATTCAGCTTGCTCCATTATGGGCAAGGTTGGTTGATTTGCAGTAGTAGACTGGATTGGCTTAGGTTCTTCTTCTTCTTCAAATACCAGCTTCCTCTTTGCTCTTTCCTTTCTATACCCCTTTACTAGTTTCTACTTTGGTTCCTCCAGCTTCTCAGTTTCAGTAATAGTGGCAGGCTTCTCAGCTTCTGATTTGATGACAAGTTTCTCAGCTTGTCTCTTAGCTTCTAAGGTATCCTGTCTTTTATCATTCTTGATGCTTCTCCAAATTGAGATGTCCAACCATCACACAAATAAATTTTCCATTCCTGTAGATATTATCTATTCTTTTCTTCAAGACTGAGTCTCTTGGATCTTTATGATTGCCAATGGAGTGACCAAACAACTTCTTTTTATCAGGCTGAGGAGTTGCATAGACTAGGTCCAAAGGATTATTTCTAGAATATTTTGATGAATGATTCTTGGTCTTCAAGATCACAGTGGCCTTTGGATGTCTTCTAACTGAGGTTTGAACTCTCTCCATATTCTTCAAGCTCATTTCACTTATGGGAATTTGTCTCAATTGTGTGAAGTGCTTCACATATTTGTCTTGTTTCTCAATTGGACCAAAAACCTTTTTAATCTTCTCATCAATTTTCTTTATTTGTTCTTTCATCTTGAGCTCGGTTGCTGCAATGTTGATCAGGTCAATGTTGTCTAGAACTGGTGGCTTTGAAAAAGTAATGGCTGGAATAATTACTTTGCTGACTTGTATGTGCACATCCTTCTCCCCCTCACTAGCTTGGACAATTGCATCTTTCTCCCTTTTTGTGTTATCATCAAGTTGAACAGGGTTGGAAGATTGAGCAGCCACCAGTTGTTGTAGCAATTGAGTTTGAGTTTGTTGATGTGAGAGAATTTGAGCAACTGAATTCTCTACCTTTGACAGTCTTGAACCCAGATCCTTAACTTTGATATTCAAGTCATAATCTTTTCTGAGATTTTGATTGAGACCGGTCATTGTAGTATCAGGAAGTTTAGCATTCAGTTTCTTATAAAGATCCTCCTTAACTTGGGCAATATCATGTTTCAGTACATCTACAGTTAGAGTATGTTGGAGAGCTTGAATTTTGTGCAACTGTAGGGACTCTAGATGTGCTTGTAGAAGACTCTTGGTGCTGGCACTATTTGTGGCTTGAATTGCAGCTTGAGTTTGGTGAATGAGTTTGAACAGGGTGGATTTGAAATGATGATAATTGTAATCCTTTGTAAACATCCATTCTGGAGTTTCTACTTCTCCCCCTATGTTCCTGCCTACATCCTCAACATCCTCTCCAAGAGAGTCATCCACGTTTGATTCACCAGAAGCACTAGATGGATAATCAATATCATCACCAACTGTAGAAGGTAGTGAGTTTATTGCATCCTTGGCTCTTAGAATAGAAGCTGTAGTGTGCACCAAGTTTAAGGCTCTCTCAGCAGCCTCATTTCCCTGTCCAGCTAAAATTTGATATGCTGGAACAAGATGAGTAAATGCCTCAGCATCAAAGGAGACAGAATCTAAAACAACTTGACATTCTTGCTGAAATAGCTATTTTTTTTGCTTCATTGACATCCATTTACTCACTAACAATGGGTTCTTCCCATTCTTCAGTTTTACCTGCTTTTCTCTCATTATCTCTCTTTTCTTGCATCAAGGGCTCCTCTTGGCTTCCCACCCTCACACCCTAACCTTCAACATCTAAGGTGGGACTCCTCTCACTCTCTTTTTCCATGCTGAAAGAAATAGCATATATGTGATCACTCATTTCCTCTCCTTTTGCCTGAGAGCAACTCAGTTCACTCCATTCCCTCAATCCTAATAGTGATTGAACAACCACTAAGTCATCTACACTTGTAACATTTGTAGGAATTTCAAGATGTGTAGAGACTTCCAACGGATGAGAGACATCTATCGAAATAGTAGTTGTGAATGTCGATGGATAATTGCTTTGAAGCTTATCCATCGATAGACAATAACTAGTCGACGGTTGAGGAATATCCGTCGAGAGAGTAGAAATGACAGAGTTAGGAGTTGAGACTATTGTAGAATCTGTGGTGATTGATTTGAGATTATGCACAGTTTTCTCAGTAGAATTAGAAAGAAATGGCAAGTGAGCCAATAAATCATCTAAAATATGATGCTCACTTGCTTTGGATTTTGGCTTCTCCATGAGCTTCAAAGATGGAGACTTAGGAATTGATGTGTTTATCATGTCCACATCCAGTGAGTTTAGGGGAGAATTGTGTGTGTGAGGTGTTTCAATTATGAGAAATTTTGGCTGTGACTCCATATTTATTGGAGCCACATCAACCTGACTTTGTGATAGTACAGTAACTGAATCTTTGACCGCAGTTGGCACTGTGTGTGCATCCTGTGACTCCTCATATTTAGACTTCTTCTTTCTAATGTAAGTTTGAGGTTGGTCTATGTCCCTTCCCCTTTTGGCCTGTGCTCTTGGCTGAGAGATTGTTTCAATAGTCACATCCTTTTGGGAGGATGCAACTAAAAATGAGCTTGATTCCTTATTAAGCACTATAATTTGTTGGAAAACTGCCATGTGGCTGGTTTGGGTCACACAAACCTCACTCTCCTTATCCTTAGGGTTTCTTTGATGTTTACCATGTCCCTCACCTGTCTCACCACCCTTCACATTCCCCACTTGTGTCTTGGTAGATTTTCAAACTAGTTTCTTTTGAGAGGAACTAGAGTGGGGTTTCCGACTTGGGTTTAGAAATTTTGGATTTGTGGCTTGGGTAGGCATCTGTTTGGTCACTATCACAGATGTCATAGCCACAGTAGTTGGCAAAGAAACTTGAGGTTGAGAGATAGGAGAGACATAAATATTTACCTCACTTACCTAAGGTGCCTCCATGATTGGAAAGTAATTGAGAGGTACCTCACTATGGAGATTGTTCCTGTTAAGATTAGCAAGTACCCTCTTTTCTTGGACCCAACAATTAAGCTTATTTGTTGGTTTCTCAATCAAGAGGTCCTTAAACACATGATTAGCTAGCATCATTATAAACCTAGCATATTATATGTTCTTAGGCCTCTTTTTAATATCTCCTAACTTATACCCTAATTCATACATGACAGAACTGCTAAAAGTGAAGTACTTATCACTCAAAAGCATGTAAAGCAAGTTGACAATGGAGTAACTAACTGCATCAAAATTACTAATCTTTCCTGAAAATGCTTTAACAAAAGAATCACAGAGAAAGCTCCACTCTTTTCTAAGGCCCATTCTCCTAACCTAGCCTAATTTGGCAGAATTTAGATAATAGCCCATAGACACAAGCATGGTGCTCACATCTGTGTCTGTGTGTGGAACAAGTGTGTTATTTTCAGGTAAGTGTAAGCATGCTTGAATTTCATTAAAGTTAATACAATGGTCATTACCTTTGAGGGAGAAGGCTATGGTCTTATCTTTGGAGTTGTACACTGCAGTAGTCCAAATCTCCTCCACAACTTCACAGTAGATGACTGGAGATTCAAGCATGGCATAGCTAAGTTTGAAACTTCGAATGAAGTATATCATCTTGTGATAGTCCTCAGAAGCAGCAATTTCTTTGTTAACCAGTGCTACAAAGTTGTTCTTTTCATACACAAACCCAGATTGAGACATGATTTTAACTACTGGTGCCATTGTTGTGATTTGAGAGCAGTTACAGAGAAAGGGGTTTTGTTTTGCTTTGGAGACGAAGAGAGTTAAAATTGCTTTGAGAAAGATAAAAGTGAAATAAAAAATAAAATAGGGCTTTTATACTTTCTCAGAAATAAACAAGTAAAAATTTAAAGTACAATAAAGTACCCAATGAAATTTGCCTAAAATAGTCATTTGGAAATAAAATAAAACGTAGAAATTCTAGAGGCTATCCATCGAAATATACTTACAGGCTGTAAGTAAATTCGACGGATAAGAAATGAAATTAACGCCTATGATTAAAGCAATTCCATGGATGAAGATTAAACATATATCCATCGAGATAAAAAGTACCCAGAATAATATTTGATTTTTAAACAGATAATAAAATTCAACGAATATTCATTTTCGACGGATAATGAACATCCGTTGATGTAAATTTTGACTTAGCCAAAATTTCATCTTTATGGGAAAAATCAAATTTGATTTTGGCTGCATTTCAAATTTCTTTAGATATTAAAACAATTTAGGAATAATTAAACATACCTAACTCACTTAATAACCTAGTAAAGATCGACTCATCAAGTGGTTTGGTAAAGTTGTCTGCAAGTTGCTTCTCACTTGGAACACAATGAAGTTCCACAGTACCATTCATAACATTTCTCGAATGAAGTGGTACTTGATGTCAATGTGCTTGGTCCTTGAATACTGCACATGATTTTCAATAATAGCAATGGAACTTGTGTTGTCACAGAAGATTGGGATCTTGTCTACATATAGACCATAGTCCAATAGTTGATTCCTCATCCATAAAATCTGTGCACAACAACTAACAGCAGCAATGTATTCAGCCTCAGCTATAGAAGTAGAGACTGAATTTTGTTTCTTACTAAACCAAAACACTAGCTTGTTTCCTAGAAATTGACAGGTTCCTGTTGTACTTTTTCTATCAATTTTACAACCTACATAATCTGTATCTGAATAACCAATTAGATCAAAACCAGAATCTCTAGGATACCAAATGCCAAGTTTTGGTGTTCCTTTGAGATATCTAAAAATTCTATTTATAGCTACTAAATGAGATTCTCTAAGATTATCTTGAAACCTAGCACAAAGTCATGTAGCAAACATTATATCTGGCCTACTAGCTGTTAAATATAAAAGTGAGCCAACCATTCCTCTGTAACTTGAGATGTCCACAGACTTTTCAGTAGTGTTCAATTCAAGTTTAGTGGCAGTGGCCATGGGAGTTTTTGCAGATGTGCAATCTATTAAGTTAAACTTCTTTAAAATATCATAAATATATTTGGTTTGACTAATGAATATTCCATCACTAACTTGCTTAACTTGTAAACCAAGAAAGTAAGTTAGTTCTCCCATCATGCTCATTTCATATTTAATTTGCATCAATTTGGCAAACATTTTGCAAAGTTTCTCATCTGTAGAACCAAATATAATATCATCTACATAAATCTAAACAAATATGCTAGAGACATTAACATTTCTATAGAAAAGAGTTTTGTCAACACTACCTCTTGTGAAATGATTTTCTAAAAGAAACTTTGACAAGGTGTCATACCAGGCTCTAGGTGCTTGCTTCAAACCATATAGTGCTTTCAAAAGATAGTAGACATAATCTGGAAAATTGGGGTCTTCAAAACTAGGAGGCTGACTAACATATAATTTCTCCTCCAAATCTCCATTCAGAAATGCACTTTTAACATCCATTTAATAGACCTTGAAATTGGCATGGGCTGCATAGGCTAGAAAAATTCTGATGGCTTCAAGTCTTGCAACATGAGAAAAGGTCTCATCAAAATCTATTCCCTCTTGTTGACAATAGCCCTTAGCAACCAATCTAGCTTTGTTCCTGACTACTATGCCATTTTTATCCATCTTGTTTCTGAATACCCATTTGGTGTCAATAGGATTCTTGCCTTTAGGTTTGGGTACTAGCTTCCATACCTTATTCCTTTCAAATTAGTTTAGCTCTTCCTGCATAGCTAAAACCCAATCAGGATCCAACAAAGCTTCTTCTACCTTTTTAGGCTCTTTCTGAGACAGGAAGCTGCTGTATAGACATTCTTCTTGAGTTGCTTTCCTATTTTGCACTCTTGAAGTTGCATTACCAATAATTAGCTCAAATGGGTGATCTCTAGTCCATTTCCTTTGTTGAGGTAGATTATTGTTAGGAATATATGTGCATTAGTTTGATGATATGTTTAACAAAACACTTAAGTAGAAATTTAGTGTCTGTAGCCTCAACGGATAAGACCACTTTGGCTATCCGTTGATGGTGTAGCTTTACTTAGAAATAAGTCTAGTATTGTAGCATATTTCAGTCTCTGTATTTAAAATTGTAATTCTTAGAAGTTGAGAGAAACTATGAGTCATGTTGACTACTAGATGATATGCAGATAGGAAGGCCAATTGTAAATATTTCATGCCTTGTAATTTTGTATAAATGAAGTGGTATCAACGGATGACTTAAAAGACCTTCAACGGATGAGAAGCTAAGCTTCAACGGATGTCTCTAAAGCTTCAACGGATAACATCCTTCAACGGATGAGAGCATCAACGGATGAAAGCTTCAACGGATAACATCCTTCAACGGATGAAGTCATCAACGGATGAAAGCTTCAACGGATGTTCTGCTAATCAGCCGTTGATAAGTGGTAGTTGTACCTACAAGCAGAGGCACGTGGGTTGACAGAGAAAACTGAGATGTGGTAGCCGAATTTCAGGATCAACAGAAAAAGCAGCCGTTCTTCTTTTGTACAAAGTTGCAATAGTCAACAAAGTACTTGAGTGAACAGGAAAAGAAGCAAGTGAAGAACTTATTTTACTATTGTAATTTTATATTGTTTTTCACTTGTACACTTGGTAATATATATGAACCAAGAAGAAGCTAGTAATTAGAGAGATTTTTTCCAGAGCTGTTAAGAAATATCTTAAGAGAAAATTCATCTAGTTTGTACTAGGATGCAGCTGTGATCAACATTGTTGAACACAGATTTTCTAATACACCATCTCTGGTGGAACAACAAATCCACCAGAAAAGTTTTTAAGGTCTGTTGTGTTCTTTACATTTGTGCTTGAATATATATCTGTCTGTATTAGCTTAAAGCAATTCACACACTTGTTCTTCTTGAACACACAACTTTATAAACTGCTCAAAACTTGAAAAAGTTTTGAGATTTACATTCAACCCCCCTTCTGTAAATCTCATTGTTAGTCTTCTAGGAATAACAATTGGTATCAGAGCAGGCTCTTGACACACAAAGAGTTTAAAGATCTTGGAATCTAACAAAGATGAGTAAGAAGGATATTGGAGTAAAGATCCCAGTTCTTGACAAAGACAGTTATCACCACTGGAAGGTGAAAATGCACCTTCATCTACTCTCCCAAGATGAAGGTTATGTAAACTGCATTGAGAATGGTCCTCACATTCCCCACAAAGTAGCCACAGTTGCTACGGCCACAATTGCTGTTGGTCAATCCATTCCAAAACCTAGAGCAGAATGGACAATGGAAGACACAGAAGAAGTCCACAAGGATAAGAAGGCTATGAACATTTTGTTTAATGGTCTTGACAAGGATATGTTTGATAATGTGATAAATTGTTCAACTGCCAAAGAGGTTTGGGACACAGTTCAGCTGCTGTGTGAAGGTACAGAACAAGTAAGAGAGAACAAAATGCAGCTTCTCATTCAACAGTATGAGCACTTTCATTTTGAAGAAAATGAATCTTTAAATGACACATTCAAT
This sequence comes from Apium graveolens, assembly GCF_009905375.1. Taxonomy (NCBI): domain Eukaryota; kingdom Viridiplantae; phylum Streptophyta; class Magnoliopsida; order Apiales; family Apiaceae; genus Apium; species Apium graveolens. The sequence goes on along the minus strand of NC_133654.1, from coordinate 150,943,013 downwards.
AGATTCCAAAAACTGTTGAATGGACTGAAGCTGTATGGTAGAGTGTACCAGGTGAAGGATTCAAATCTTAAATTTTTGAGATCCTTACCAAAGGAATGGAAACCCATGACTGTTTCCTTAAGAAACTCTCAAGATTATAAGGACTTTACTCTTGAAAGATTATATGGAATCTTGAAGACTTATGAACTAGAGTTGGAACAGGATGAGGTATTGGAGAGGGGGAGAAAGAAAGGAGGTTCAGTTGCATTGGTAGCTGAAAATGAGAAAGAATGCAGAAAAGAAACTGTGAGATCTACATCAAGCTCCAAAGATGGTGTAAGAAATCCAGAATCAGACAAGGGTAAAGGGCAAGTTGCTGAAAATGAAGACAACTCCAGTCAAGATGACTCTGATGGTATTGATGAGCATCTTGCATTTCTGTCCAGGAGATTTGCAAAGATGAAGTTCAGGAAAAACACTAGAGCCACTAAACCCCATAAGAACATGGTGGACAAATCCAAGTTCAAGTGTTTTAATTGTGGTATGAGTGGACACTTTGCAAGTGAGTGCAGAAAGCCAACCTCTGAAAAGAAGAAGTTTGATCAAGTAGATTACAAAAAGAAATATTTTGATCTGCTCAAACAGAAGGAAAGGGCTTTCATTACTCAAGAAAGAGACTGGGCAGCTGATGGAGAAGAAGAGGATGAAGACATGGAATATGTTAACTTGGCTCTCATGGCTGATTCTGAGGAGAATGAAGTTAGTTCATCAAGCAACCAGGTAATTACTACTGATATAACACAGCTTACTAAAGAAGAGTGCAATGATGCTTTTAATGACATGTCTACTGAACTGTATCATTTGCGTGTATCTCTTAAATCTCTTGCTAAAGAAAATAGTAGGATTAAAGAGAACAATCTGTTTTTAAGTAATAGAAATGCTGTGTTAGAAGATAAGTTAATTGACCTAGAAAAGACTAAGCTGCATTGTGTATCTGTTGAAAATGAACTAGCTGAATCTATTAAGAAAGTAGAAATACTTTCCAATCAATTAGAGAAAGAGCAAGAGGTGATTAAAGCCTGGAAAACATCTAGGGATGTAAGTGCTCAAATTGCCAAAGTCCAAGGAATTGAATCATTCTGTGAAACTGCCTGGGATAAAAATAAAAAGAAACTGGAATTAATTGATGGACTGTCAACGGATGTGGAATCAACGGATGATGAAAGTTATCCGTTGAAGGAAGAAAAGGAACATCCGTTGAAGGCTCCTCAATTAAAACAGGCAGATGTTTCTAAAAGAGAAAATCTAAAGAAACTCAACAAAAAGTTTGGTTCAACTTCAAAGAACTTTGTCAGAGAAGGAGCAAGCACATCCAAAGATGTCAGAAAGGTGAATGTAGGGCACATGACCTTAGAACAGTTAAACAATAGGCTCAAGATGGTTGAGGATAAAAAGGAATCCAAAAGGAAATCCAACAGAAATGGGAAGGTAGGAGTTAACAAACATAACAATTACACACCTGACAAGTATGCTCCTAGAAAAAGCTGTGTGCATTGTAGTAGTGTTAATCATCTATCTGCTAACTGTAAATCTATTAAGAAAACTCCCATAACTGTACCCTCTTCCATGCCTAACATGTCTGTATCACCTCTACATGCTCTGCCTGTTATGTCTCAACAAAATCCTTATGCACATTTTGCAAACATGCCATATTTTAACAATTCTTATCTTGCTGCATTCAGTATGCCTCAATTGCCATACAATATGCCAATGTGGAATAACATGTATGCACAATCCATGCCTAATAATACTATAAATGTGCTGGATAATGTTGTGACTAACCCTACACCTCAACCAACCACATCTAAGACCAAGGTTGACTCAAACTCACCTAAGTCTAAAGATGCAGGAGGAATGAAGTCTAGGAGAAAGGCTAACAAGAATGGACCCAAGGAAACTTGGGTACCAAAATCAAATTGATTGATTTTGTGGTGTGCAGGAAAATAGAAGAAATCTATGGTACTTGGACAGTGGCTGTTCAAGACACATGACTGGAGATTTCTCCCTGCTCACAGAGTTTAAAGAGAGAGCTGGCCCCAGCATAACCTTTGGAGATGACAGCAAAGGGTTTACTATGGGATATGGCTTGATTTCAACAAGGAATGTCATCATTGAAGAAGTTGCATTAGTTGATGGTCTCAAGCACAACTTACTGAGTATCAGTCAACTATGTGATAGAGGGAATACAGTTTCCTTCAATTCTGAAGCCTGTGTTGTCACTAGTAAGAAAGACAACAAAGTGGTTCTAACTGGAGTTAGAAAAGGAAATGTGTACTTAGCTGACTTCAACTCTACAGATGCAGAATCTATTACTTGTCTTTTCAGCAAAGCAAGTTCAGTTGAGAGTTGGCTATGGCACAAGAAGCTATCCCATTTGAATTTCAAGACAATGAATGAACTAGTCAAAAAGGACTTAGTAAGAGGAATTCCTCTTGTTGAATTCTCAAGGGATGGTCTGTGTGATGCTTGTCAGAAAGGCAAACAAAGGAAAGCATCATTTCAGAAGAAGCTTGAAACAACAATTGATGAACCATTACAGCTGCTACATATGGATTTGTTTGGACCAGTCAATGTATTGTCAATAGCAAGAAAAAGATATTGCCTAGTGATTGTAGATGATTTCTCAAAGTTCTCATGGGTCTATTTTCTTGGATCAAAGGATGAGGCAAGTGAAATCATTATCAATCACATCAGGCAAGTCAATAATCATCCTGACTTGAAAGTAAGAAACATCAGGAGTGACAATGGAACTGAGTTCAAGAATTTGACATTAAGGCTGTTCTGTGAAGAAAATGGAATCATGCATGAGTTCTCAGCTCCAAGAACACCTCAGCAAAATGGGGTAGTTGAAAGAAAGAACAGATCTTTAATTGAGGCTGCCAGAACAATGCTTGAAGAATCAAAGTTACCAACATATTTTTGGGCTGAAGCTGTTAATTGTGCCTGTTTCACTCAAAATATTTCTCTGATCAATCAAGCTAAAGGCATGACTCCTTATCAGTTGTTCAAGAAAAGAAAACCAACTCTAAACTTTCTTCATGTCTTTGGATGTAAATGTTTTGTACTAAGGAATCAATCTGACCATAAAGGGAAGTTTGATGCAAAGGCTGATGAAGGAATATTTGTTGGTTATTCAGCTGGAAAATCTTATAGGGTCTACAATCTAAGAACCAACATTGTTATGGAATCTGTGCATGTTGTGTTTGATGATAAAAAGATTGATGGACTAACAGATGAGGAACATTATGAGAGACTCAAATTTGACAATATTGAAATATATTATGATGATAGTGAAGAAGAGATTGATGGAGACGACACTTCAAAAGGAATACAAAATTTGCTCCTGGATAATGCACAAAATTCAGCATCCGTTGAAAGACATTGTGCATCATCCGTTGAAGTACTTAATGAAGCATCCGTTGATCATAGCTCATCAACTGATAATCAATTTACATCATTAATTGATGGAACTCCAAGTTCCCTGCAAAGGACCAACAACTCAGGGGGAGTTTCAACTAATCAAAACTCTATCTCACATCATGACAATACTGAGATCACCTCATCTAGAGCTCATCTTCCACCTCAAAGGAAATGGACCAAGAATCATCCCTTTGAACTGATCATTGGTGATGCATCATCTAAAGTGCAAACAAGAAGAGCTACTCAAGATGAATGTCTGTATAGTAGTTTTCTATCTCAGGAGGAACCTAAGAAAGTGGAAGAAGCCTTATTGGATCCAGATTGGATACTAGCTATGCAGGAAGAGCTAAACCAATTTGAGAGAAACCAAGTTTGGAAGCTGGTACCCAAACCAAAGAACAAGAGTCCTATTGATACAAAATGGGTATTCAGAAATAAGATGGATGAAAATGGCATTATCATAAGGAATAAAGCCAGATTGGTTGCTAAAGGCTATTCTCAGCAAGAGGGAATAGATTTTGATGAGACATATGCTCCTGTTGCAAGACTTGAAGCTATCAGAATCTTTCTAGCCTATGCAGCCCATGCCAATTTCAAAGTCTATCAAATGGATGTCAAGAGTGCATTTCTAAATGGGAAATTAGAGGAAGAAGTCTATGTAAGTCAACCTCCAGGATTTGAAGATCCAAATTTTCCAGACTATGTGTATTATCTGTTGAAAGCACTCTATGGACTGAAGCAAGCACCTAGAGCCTGGTATGAAACATTATCAAAATTTCTTTTGGAGAATCACTTCACTAGAGGTACTGTTGATAAAACTCTCTTCTTTAGAAATGTTAATGGCTCTAGTATACTTGTTCAAATTTATGTAGATGACATAATATTTGGTTCTAAAGATAATAATCTTTGTAAGAAGTTTGCTAAGCTAATGCAAAGTAATTATGAAATGAGCCTAATGGGAGAACTAACCTATTTTCTTGGTTTACAAATTAAACAAGTTAGTAATGGAATTTTCATTAGTCAAACTAAATATATTCATGATCTTTTAAAGAAGTTTGACTTAATGGAATGTTCATCTGCAAAAACTCCCATGGCCACTGCCACCAAACTTGAATTAAATAAGACTGAAAGGTCTGTGGACATTACAAGTTATAGAGGCATGGTTGGTTCACTTTTATATTTAACTGCTAGCAGACCAGATATAATGTTTGCTACATGTCTGTGTGCGAGATTTCAAGCTGATCCTAGGGAGTCTCACTTAATTGCTATCAAGAGAATTTTCAGATATCTCAAGGGTACACCAAATTTAGGAATTTGGTATCCTAGAGAATCTGGCTTTGATCTAATTGGTTATTCAGATGCAGACTATGCAGGTTGCAAAATAGACAGGAAAAGTACAACAGGCTCCTGTCAATTCCTGGGAAACAAGCTTGTATCATGGTTTAGCAAAAAGCAAAATTCAGTCTCTACTTCTACAGCTGAGGCTGAATACATTGCTGCTGGAAGTTGCTGTTCTCAAATGTTATGGATGAGGAATCAACTCCTTGATTATGGACTTCATGTTGATAGAATACCTATCTTTTGTGACAACACAAGTGCCATAGCCATAACAGAGAATCCTGTGCAGCACTCAAGGACCAAGCACATTGATATAAAGTACCACTTCATCAGGGAGCATGTCATGAATGGTACAGTGGAACTACATTTTGTTCCAAGTGAACAACAAATTGCTGACATATTTACCAAGCCACTTGATGAATCAACATTCACAAGATTGGTAAGTGAGCTAGGTATGCTTAATTACTCTTAAAATTCATGTCTTCTTTGCAATTTGATGTGGAGCCTGAAATATATTAGTTGCTAGAACAAATTTGACTTTTAACAAAGTTTATTCCATCAACGGATGTTCCCTATCCGCTGAAAGTCAAAATTGCTCTATCAACGGATATTCATTATCCGTTGAAAGACAAGTATATCTCTGGAACTTTTATCCGTCAACGGATAAAGCTGAAGTACCTTTCAACGGATGACAATTTACATTATCCATTGAAATGTCACATCAGACGTTTGAGGTGTTTCACAGCCGTTGATTCTATTTTCTTAACCGTTGATACCATACATACATCTGTATGTATTGGTTTTAAGGGTAGTTACTAGAATACTTACAGTTTATTCTTAAACGGCTGAAATTCACTAACACCTATTTATTGATTAATCCTTTATTTATTTTTTTTATTTTTTTTTTCTTTTTTCTTTGAAAGCATATAAGCCCTTCTGATTGTTCATTATTACTTTACGCTTTCTTAGAATTTCAAGCATTTACCATTTTCTCTCTGCAAAACCCTCAAGTTATTCTCTGCAATTTCTACTCACAACAATGGCACCAGTCGTGAAGATTATGTCTCAATCTGGGTTCATCTACGAGAAGAATAATTTCATAGCTCTGGTAGAGAAGAATGAAGCCCACTCAGATTATCACAAAATGATGGACTTCATCAAAAACTGTAAACTTAGCTATGCAATGCTGGAAGCCCCAACGATTTTCTGTGAAGTAGTTGAAGAGATTTGGACAACTGCTGAGTTCAACTCCATGGATATGACTATCTCCTTCACTCTCAAAGGTAAAAATCACTGTATTAACTGTGATGACTTACAAGCATGTTTTAAATTACCTGAGAACAATGCCATGACACCACACACTGATAGTGATGTATCCAGCATGTTAGATTCCATAGGTTACTCTCTTAACTCTGCTAATTTAGGGGGTATTAGACGAAAAGGCCTTAGGAAAGAATGGAGTTTTCTTGGGGATGCCTTCATAAAGGTTTTCTCTGGGAAAATTAGTAATTTTGATGCCATAACTTCATCTCTTGTTAACATGTTCTATATGCTTGTTTCTGATAGGTACTTTAACTTTAGCAACTATGTGATGCTAGAATTAGGTACTAGATTAGGTAACAAAGCTAATAGACCTAATAACATCTATTATGCTAGATTCTTTATGTTATTGGCTAACCATGTTGCTGAAGGTTTAGTCATAATCAATGAGAATAATAAACTCAAGTGCTGGACACAAGAGAAAAGAGTTCTTGCAGACTTGAAGAGAATGGATCTTAACAGCAGTGTGCAATTGGTATATTTACCAATCATGAATGCACCCCAGGTAGGTGAGGTAATTGCTTCTACAACTCCTACTTCTTCCAACCCCTCTATTTCTTTATCTTCTAGTGTGGCCATGAAATCTGTGTCAATGCCCCAACAGATTTCTACCAAGGTCACCAAATCCAAACTTTCAAAATCCAAGACAAAGAAAACCACCTCTGTTGTTTCTCAAAAGACAACAGTTGTAACAACAACCATTAACCCTGAGGGAAGTGATCAGGGTGTGAGTGGTGAGGGGAGGGGTGAACATCAAAGAAACCCCCAGGATAAGGAAGGAGAGTTGAGTGCTTCCCAAGCTAGCCAAGCCCCAGTTTCTCAAAAAGCTGTGGTGGTTGAAAAGGTCTCTAGCACATCCCTAGTAGCATCCTCCCAAAAGGATGTTACTATTGAAAAGAGTTCCCATCCAGGAACACAGAACAAAAGAGGGAGGGACACTAAAGCCAAACACTCACCTACAAAAGCCTTTATTAGAAGAAAGAAGGCTAGAACCCAATCTTCTACACAAGGTGCACACACTGCACAGATACATCCATCTGTCTCTGTGCCTTCTCAAACGCAGTTTGATGTGACTCCAATAAATGTGGAGTCACAGCCCCATTCTCTCACAATAACTACACATCAATCACCAAATACTTCTTCACCATCTCTGGATGTGGATATGCTATTCCCATCAATTCCTGATTCTCCCTCTTTACAACTCAGGGAGGAGCCCCACTCAAATACAGGTGATCATCATCTTTTAGATGATTTGTTGGATCACCCGCCAATTCTTTCAGATATAATTGAAGGATCTGTATCAACACATATCAAATCAATCTATACAGATTCAACAGTTATATCACTTTCAATTTCATCTTCTTTTCCTTCTTCAATGGATATCACTCATCCGTTGACAAGTGGTTGCTCTTCAACGGATAAGCTTAACAGCAGTTATCCGTTGATAACAACAGTTTCAACTTCAACGGATATTCCACATCCGTTGATAGTCTCTACACAAATAACTGAAATGATTCCAAGTGTAGAAGACATGAATACTGTGCAATCACTTTTAGGATTGAGGGCAGGGAGTGAAAATTTGAGTGAGAGGCTGGGTTGCTCCCAGGCAAAAGGAGAGATTGAGAGCACAAAAATGCATGCTATTTCTTCCAGCATGGCAAAAGTCAGTGAGTGGAGTACCACCTTAGAAGGTGAAGGTGAGGGAGTGAGATGTGTGAGCCAGGGGGAGCCCCTGATGCAAGAACATAGAGAAAAAGAGAGAAAAGCAGGTACAGTTGATACAAGGGTGGAACCAGCCATTGCTCATGAGTCAATGATTGTGGATGATGCTGAAAAGGAAAGACAATTTCAGCAACATTACAAAGCTGTAATTGATAACATTTCCTTGGATGCTGACACTTTTACTCATCCTGTGACAGCCTATCAACTGTTGGCTGCTCAGGGCAATGAGGAGGCAGAGAGGACACTACATCTAGTGCACTCAACAGAATCTCTTCAAAGGGATAAAGCTGCTATTAACAGGATGCCTTCTACAGCTGGTGAGCCATCTGAGGAATTTGGAGTAAATTCTGATGATGATGACTCTATTTCTTCTGATGGAAGCATGAACATAGGGGGAGATGAAGACCCTAGTTCCATTCCTAATCTACCTGAATGGGCCCTGACTAAGGAGCATAGAACAGGTGAATTCAATGTCCACCTGGTCAAACAAATCATCACTATTCAACAGGCCATTCAGAACACTTCAAATGCAAATATCAAGGCTATCCTCCAAGCTCACCTGGACTCACTGCATCTCATGAAGTTGCAGAAAGTAAAGCAAGATATGAGTCTAAATGATCTCAGGAAAGATATTGCTGACTTGAAATCCTTCACTTCAGAAAAATTGGATTCAGTCATGCCCTATGGTACTTTGCAGGACTTGGTTTCGAGATTGAAAAAGGAATCAGTTACTGAACAAAGGCTGGCCAAGTTGGAAGACAGAGTTCAAGGAATTGAAGATTCTGTGGCCACCCTTCTTCTCAACCAACAATCTCAAACCAATCTCCTAATGCAGCTGGCAAAAGCACAAGGCTTGACCCCTCTCCTTGATGATAACAAAAAGGGGGAGAATAAAAGGGAAGGGGAAGGAGAGCCCTCTACAAAGATTCAGATATCTAAAGTGCTAGTTCCTGCCATCACTACCTCTCCAATCATTCAAATCAAGGGAAAATCTGATGGAATTGATTTGATTCAGCTAGCAGCAGCTGAAATACAAATGAAAGAACAATGGAGGAGAATTGATGAAAGGTTGCAATTGGTGTTTGGTTCTACACAAAATAAATCAACATCTGTGAAATTTAGCACAAAGATTGAACCAATCAACATGGAGCTCATGCCAGTAGGGAGTCTTAAGGATGGAGAAGCTTCTTCCAAAGAGCTACAAGCTATAATCCTCAAGCCCAATGAAAGATCCAATAAGGACTCAACAAAGAATCCTTTAAAAGAAGTGGACTTTCCTCCTTCAAAAGATGATGAGAACAAGATCTTAGGCAGGAGTATTGCCTATCTCAAAAAGTCCATGGATGAGGCTGTAAGGAGAAATAGAGCTATTATCATTAGAGAGGGAAAGAGCATATGTGTGATGCAAGGACATCCCAAATTCTCAATAGCTAAGAAAGAAGAAGCCAAGCAATTAAAGGCTGACAAAAGAGCACAAGCAAAGCTTGAAAAACAGCTAAAGTCAAGCCAAGTTAAAGAAATGAAAGGAATTGAAGTCAGGGGTGAAGAAAAGATTGCTAACTTAGATGAGGTTCTTGGGAGCATATTTGGTGAAAATATGGAGGAAAGAGAGGAATGGCAGAAGGGAAACAGAAGAAAGGCCAAGGCACACAGAAGGAGTGAAGATAACCCTGAAGATACCAAATCTATATCTAAACCACTACCTTCCATACCTGAACCTTTTGTTACTGATCCCTCTATAAATATCCATGGTGAACCAATCATTCCAAAAGAGGAACCTATTGATTGGGACAACATCACATTGCCTACCTTTCTAACCACTCTTCCACCACCAAAGAAACAGAAAAGAAAACCAAAATCTACACCTCCCACAACCTCTAAGAAATTCACTCAAAAACAAAAACCTAAGCCTAAGTCACCCATTTCTAAAGATGATTATGTTCACATTTGTGACATAAAAGAAATTTCAGACATTGAACTCTATCTGGATGAGCTGGAGGATGTAAGGGGAATAGCTGCCTACAGACAGTTACCAGAAAGATTAGTGTTCAGATATAAAGGAGCTGGGGAAAGAACATGGCCTCTCCACAGGATTCTAAATGAAGGCTACTCTACCTTGATCAGAGTCTTTTCAGCCATCAAAAAGGATTCTGGCTTTACCAGAACAGCCAAGACTGAAATTCTCAACAAGATTGCCAACATAAGGAAGACTTGGAGGGAACCAAATGCTTTGCCCAGAACCTTACTCATACAAGAAAGGGGAACTAAAATTCACAAATCACCTCATTGGTTGATGGAATTTAGAGATGACAAAGGAGTCAGAAGATTTTTCAGACTTGAAGACCAACTCAAGATTGCCAGCAATGAAACTCTCAAAGAAATGCAATCTAAGTTGGATATCAGTGATGAAGATGAAGCTGAATTCTTCAGAAAACTCCAACTCCAAATTGAGGGAAATGACAAAGGGCTAGGAAAGAAAACCAGGGAACAAAGAAGAAAATGATGATTTGCTCAGGCTAGAGGAGCACCCTTGGAAATACTGTAAATCTTCAATTACCTCCTAGTACATACACTTTTGCAGCACTTTTTATATTTCTACTTAGTTTCAATTCAAATATTTGTTAAGTGTTTTGTTATCATCAAGTTAACCCTGAATTTATGCCTACAGTTCTTATAGACATAAATAGGGGGAGATTGTTAGGAATATATGTGCATTAGTTTGATGATATGTTTAACAAAACACTTAAGTAGAAATTTAGTGTCTGTAGCCTCAACGGATAAGACCACTTTGGCTATCCGTTGATGGTGTAGCTTTACTTAGAAATAAGTCTAGTATTGTAGCATATTTCAGTCTCTGTATTTAAAATTGTAATTCTTAGAAGTTGAGAGAAACTATGAGTCATGTTGACTACTAGATGATATGCAGATAGGAAGGCCAATTGTAAATATTTCATGCCTTGTAATTTTGTATAAATGAAGTGGTATCAACGGATGACTTAAAAGACCTTCAACGGATGAGAAGCTAAGCTTCAACGGATGTCTCTAAAGCTTCAACGGATAACATCCTTCAACGGATGAGAGCATCAACGGATGAAAGCTTCAACGGATAACATCCTTCAACGGATGAAGTCATCAACGGATGAAAGCTTCAACGGATGTTCTGCTAATCAGCCGTTGATAAGTGGTAGTTGTACCTACAAGCAGAGGCACGTGGGTTGACAGAGAAAACTGAGATGTGGTAGCCGAATTTCAGGATCAACAGAAAAAGCAGCCGTTCTTCTTTTGTACAAAGTTGCAATAGTCAACAAAGTACTTGAGTGAACAGGAAAAGAAGCAAGTGAAGAACTTATTTTACTATTGTAATTTTATATTGTTTTTCACTTGTACACTTGGTAATATATATGAACCAAGAAGAAGCTAGTAATTAGAGAGATTTTTTCCAGAGCTGTTAAGAAATATCTTAAGAGAAAATTCATCTAGTTTGTACTAGGATGCAGCTGTGATCAACATTGTTGAACACAGATTTTCTAATACACCATCTCTGGTGGAACAACAAATCCACCAGAAAAGTTTTTAAGGTCTGTTGTGTTCTTTACATTTGTGCTTGAATATATATCTGTCTGTATTAGCTTAAAGCAATTCACACACTTGTTCTTCTTGAACACACAACTTTATAAACTGCTCAAAACTTGAAAAAGTTTTGAGATTTACATTCAACCCCCCTTCTGTAAATCTCATTGTTAGTCTTCTAGGAATAACAATTATCTCTAGATGAAGAGGCCTCATAGTTGTCTTTGTTAGATATATTTGATAATGTCATGACTAATGTGATTTATGTTTAGTTTTCAGATCTTACTTAAACAGGACAAATCAGTACTTAACTGAAATCAGCACTTATACTGAAGTCAGAACTTAAGTCATCAGTACTTAAGGTTCAGGAGATATTTATCAGAAGATAATATCAGGACTTATAGGAAATATTCAAATAAGGAAGGCAGCTGATTTACAGGAAGAGAAGATCTAGACAAACGTAAGAAGAGATATGCATGAAGAAGGAATTCCGTGAAGAATGGAATACTTGGAAGAAAAGATATCTGATTGATATATTTTAGGAAGCAGAATTATATTCCATATCAATTAGCGATTATCTTGTAACTGTGTAGTATATAAACACAGACATAGGGTTTACACTATAAGTGTTATCATTATCGAGAAGATTATTAATTGTAACCCTAACAGCTCTCGTGATATTTGTTCATCACTGAGAGAGGACAGTTCCATACTGTAACAAAGTTTATTGTTTTGAATAAAGTTTGTTTTCTGTTACTTGAGTTATTAAAGTTCGATTTGATTGTGCTATACACTGTATTCACCCCCCTCTACAGTGTGTGTGACCTAACAAGTGGTATCAGAGCCTATCTGTTAACACACAAACAGTTTAAGATCCAAAAACAATCATGTCTGAAGTAGAAACTCCAACTAAGCCCACCAAAACTGAAGAACCTCCAAAGACACAAATCCAAAGCCGATATGAGACAATTAGAGTTCCCATATTGAGACCATCTGAATATCCCATATGGAAGGTAAGGAAGACTATGTTTCTGGAAGCTACAGATCCAGAATATCTTGATAGAATCAAGGAAGGGCCTCACAAGCCAACCAAGCTCGCTGTTGCAGTTGCAGGTGAAGCAGCAAAGTCAGTACCAAAGGAGAAGAGTGACTACACTGCTGAAGATATCGCATCAATTGCTAAGGATGCTAAAGTGCGACACTTACTGCATAGTGCCATTGATAATGTAATGTCAAACAGGGTAATAAACTGCAAGACTGCAAAGGAGATATGGGATGCCTTGGAAACAAGATGTCAGGGAACTGATACGATTAAGAAGAACAGGAAGACAATACACACTCAAGAGTATGAACACTTTGACTCAAAGGCTAATGAGTCATTGACTGATTTATATGATAGATTTGTAAAACTCTTGAATGACTTGTCACTGATTGATAAGGAGTATGATCTTGAAGATTCAAACCTTAAATTCATGTTAGCTCTTCCTGAAAGCTGGGATTTGAAGGCAACAACAATAAGAGACAACTATAATCTTGATGAAACAACTCTTGATGAAATTTATGGGATGCTCAAGACTCATGAACTTGAGATGGAACAAAGAAGCAAGAGGAAAGTCAAGAACAGTTGCTCTTAAGGCTAAAGAAGAATCTCCCAAGGCAGCTACCTCAAGGAAAGGCAAGGGTAAAGCTCTCTTCACAAAGTCTGATACTGAGTCATCAAGTTCTGATAGTGATGATGACTCAGAATCTGAAAGATTGCCTGAGACGGATGCTGATGAAGAGATGATGAAGCTGTGTGCTCTTATGGTGAAAGGAATCACGAAGATTGCATACAAAAAGCTCAGGAAGGGAAAGAAGTTTTCCAGGAAAGGTGCAAGTTCTGATAAGAAGAATTTCAGAAAATCTGAGGGCAAAGGAGGAAAGTCTGACAGAGGAGATTATACAAATGTCAAATGCTACAACTGTGGTGAGAAAGGCCACATATCTTCTGATTGCAAGAAAGTGAAGAGTGACAAAGACAAGGCTCTTATCACAAAGAACAAAAGCTGGACAGACACCTCAGATTCTGAAAGTGAGGAGAATTATGGCTTGATGGAAAATGCTGATATGGCAAGTGCTGAAAGCAGTTCTGAAGCTGCTGAGTTAAAGGTACCTCAAACTACTTATGCCTTTCATACTGATGATATTAATGAGTTGAGAAGATATCTTAAAACCATGTTCATTAGCTATAGAGATCAAACCTTAACATGTGAAAGATTAACTTCTGAAAATCTTGCTTGTAAAAAGAGGAATGATTATTTAGAAAAAGAGTTAGTCATGTTCCATCAACTCAGAAAGATAGAGATGATGCTTTCTATGTTAGGGATGAAGTACTTAAAATGAATGAATCTCTAAAAGCTGAGTTAGAAAAGGAAAGAGAAATTATCAGGACTTGGACTAACTCTGGCAGAACAACTCAGAATTTGTTAAGTAGTGAAAACTGGAAAGAGGGCTTAGGTTATGGAGAGGATAAGAATGATAAAGGAACTGTAGATATTAAGCCTATAGTTGTTAAACAAAAGCCAAAGTTAAAACCTGTTAAGTTGTAGCTGTAAAGTCTGATACTGAGAAATCAGAAGTTAAAAAGGAATTAACTTCTGACAAACTAAAACAGGAAAAGACAACTGAAGTAAACGTAGGCTTAATGATAAAGAAGCAGCTTAAGAATAAGCTGAAAGATGTTAAGAATGCAAACAAGGTAAAATCGCCTAGGAAAAATAGGAATGGAAAGGAAGGTGTGATAAAAGCAATGATTATAAACCTGTTCCTGATGCTCCTAGAAAAACATGTCATAACTGTGGAAGTTCTAACCATCTGGCTTCTTTTTGCAGGAAGAATAAGAATATAAACTCCTTACCTTCAAAGTCAGGAGTTAAGAGTCAGTCTGTTAGATATAAGCCACAAAATCCTTGTTTTCATTGTGGTAGTTATGGCATTCCATTTATACTTGTAAGGAATATCATAGTTTGTACTATGATTATTATCAAATAAAACCTTCTTTAAAGAAAGTTAGCATTGTTCCTTCTAGTGTAAGTTCTGATTCAAAGTCTGATAGTGTAAATTCTGATAAGAAAAATGTTAACATAAACTCTGATGCTAAATCCACTGCAAATGTTAATGTTATTTCTAGAGAACTAACAATGAGATTTACAGAAGGGGGGTTGAATGTAAATCTCAAAACTTTTTCAAGTTTTGAGCAGTTTATAAAGACTGTGTGTTCAAGATGAACAAGTGTGTGAATTGCTTTAAGCTGATACAGACAGATATATATTCAAACACAAATGTAAGAACACAATAAACCTTTAAAAACTTTTCTGGTGGATTTGTTGTTCCACCAGAGATGGTATTTCAGAAATTCTGTGATCTAAGAATTTGATCACAGCTGCATCCTAGTACAAACTAGATAATTTTTCTCTCAAGTTTTTTCTAAACAGCTCTGGAAAAATTCTTATCTAATTACTAGCTACTACTTGGTTTATATATTACCAAGTTTACAAGTGAAGACAGGGATATATAAAATAATAAAGTAAGATCTCCACTTGTTTCTTCTCCAGTTCACTCCAGTACTTTGTTGACTTAATGTCTCTTTATACTAGAGTAGAACGGCTGCTTTTTCTGATGTTCCTGAAATTAGGCTGCCACATTTCAGTTATCTCTGTTCACCCACGTGCCTCTGTTTGTAGGTACAACTACCACTTATCAACGGTTAATCAACAGAACATCCGTTGAAGCTTTCATCCGTTGATGCACTCATCCGTTGAAGGAAGTCATCCGTTGAAGCTTTAGAGGCATCCGTTGAAGCTTAGCTTCTCATCCGTTGAAGGGTCTGTTAAGTCATCCGTTGATACCACTTCATTTATCAAAATTACAAGGCATGAAATATTACAATTGGCCTTCCTATCTGCATATCTTCTAGTAGTCAACATGACTCATAGTTTCTCATCAACTTCTAAGAATTACATCTTAAATACAGAGACTGAATATGCTACAACACTAGACGTATTTCTAAGTAACGCTATACCATCAATGGATAGCCAAAGTGGTCTTATCCGTTGAGGCTAAGACACTGAA